>NC_072449.1:13274036-13574036 GCF_027596085.1 Anoplopoma fimbria
ACAGTATCTGTAATCATAACAAAATAGCCACATCAAAATTTCAAAGACTGAAAAACAGCTACACATTTAAACTAAAACCAGTGTAGGCTGAGGCAACATCCAATTGTCAGATGCCTACCAGACAGTCAGTGTGATCCCTGGCTTTTTCAACAATAACGCAAAGTTAAATTATGACACAAAATACTTTTTTTCCCCCAATATAACTGGGATTTGATTCTCAACAATAACAGTATCTGTATTCTTAACAAAATAGCCACATCAACATTTCAAAGACTGAAAAACAGCTACACATTTGAACTAAAACTAGTGTAGGCTGAGGCAACATCAAATTATCAGATGCCATGTCAGTGTGATCCCTGGCCCTGCTTTGCTTGACTGAGCTCTGTTATCTGTGGCTTGTAGTTAGTTACTTTGAGTAGCAAACATGCCTCAGAGTGCTCCGTTGTCAACCGACTGCGGGTGGGGCTGAGCACATGTTTCATGTGTGAGAACACCTGCTCACAGAGATATGTTGACCCGAAGACTGACAGCATGCCAGTGCAATGCCCCGGAGACAGCTGAATTTCTCAGGTGCAGATGCCCAGCAGGTGAGGATGTGGGCTCCGTGATCTTTCACTGGTGTGGCTTCCAACAGTTTTCTGAGCTCTGCAAACTTGGTCACCCACAGTGTTGAGCTCTTCAGCTCAATCAGCTGCATTTCCATGTCCTCTGTATCCATCCAGTCGATCAGAGTAGCATCCAAATCATGTCCATCAAAGCTGTCGGGCTTGATCAACATAGAGAACATTGGTCCATACCTTTTAAAATCGACAAATCGCGTTGTGAACTCCGCCTCCAGCACACGCATGTACGCGGTTATTTCAGCGGTGTTGATGTTGCGCAGGGAGGACAGCTCTCTCAGGTGTCGGAAGTAGTGGAATGTGGAGGTGGAAATGTCATCTGAGAATACTGCCAGCTTACCGACAAAAGCCGTCCATGTCTCAAACATGTCCAAAACAGTTTGTCCTGCACCTTGCAGTCTGAGATTGAGCACATTCAGATGTCCCGTAATGTCCGCCAGAAACATAAGTTTCACAATCCATTTCTCGTCCTCCAGTTCTGGATACTTTTGGCCCTTTTCAGCCAGAAAGGCCTTGATAGCATCAAGACAGCTGACAAATCGCTCCAGAACTTTTCCGCAACTCAGCCATCGCACTGCTGAGTGGAGCGGCAGATCTGTGTATGCGCTGTCCAGCTCCTCGAGCAGGGACTGAAACTGCCGATGCGTCAGTGCAGATCGCTTCACTATGAAGTTAATAATCTTGGTCACCGTGGCCATAACTTCATTGAGATCGGAATTTGACATTTTTGCACACAGATTCTCCTGATGGATTATGCAGTGGAGTTTCATGATGGGGTGGCCGACTTTTTCTTCTATCAGTTTGACAGCGCCCTTGTGTCTCCCAACCATAGCGGGGGCGCCGTCTGTGGTCACTGCAAACACTTTTCTGATGTTAATCCCTCGTTCTTCAAAATGTTCAATTATTGCCTTGGCTACGTCTTCACCTTTTGTAGTGTCAGGCATTGGCTTCAAGCAGCATAGTTCCTCTCTGACAGTTGAATCACAGTACCTTGCCATGACTGCCAAACGCGGGATGTCATTCACATCCATGCTTTCATCAAGTGCAATGCTAAATACCGCAGCATCTTTTAATCCAGCTGTTTGCTGAGCTCTGACATTTTCAGCCATTTCATCAATACGTCGCTGAACACTTCTAGCTGACGTGGGAATGTCCTTTATTCGTGACTTGATCGTTTCTTTATTTGGCAAGCTTTCAAAAAGAGCATCTGAACAACTGAGGAAAGCCTCCTTAATAAATTCGCCATCTGTAAACGGCTTCCCATGCTTTGCAATGCAATGCGCAATGCGATAACTTGCTTCTGTCCCGTGATCTTTAGCAGTGGTAAAAACCTTGAAGGAGCTAGCCTGTTTTTCATATCTGGACACAGCACGTTTGATTGACTCTACTTTGTCTGCTTGGTCTTTGAAGGTCTTCTCGTGCTTCGTCTCAAAATGACGCTTAACACTTGACGTTCTGCACACAACATTCTCACAGCATAAAGTGCACACAGCACGGTCCTTCACAAATACAAAACCAAACTCTTGTGTCCAGCAGCACTGGAATGGCCTCTGTCATTAATTTATGTCAGCACGAAGACAGCGGACAGTGCGCTTGAATTTCAAACACTTTGATCTGAAATTCTCCCGCTGCAACCTGACCAATGGCCACACTCCAACATCAAATCCAGTGGTGTCCTCCGGGTCCTAGTGCCGGCAGACAAAAGACGGCTTTTTTTGCTTTTTTTAACGGGACAGAAAAAGTGAGTATCGTAACACTGAGGTGCCGTGCCAGTGTTTATTCTGCGGCGTGCCAACCGTGGCACGCGTGCCATAGGTTGCCGACCCCTGGAGCATTGAAAGCAGCTTACTTTAGAATTGAATTAAGTGAAGGATAAGTAAAAATACGTAGAATTGATGTATAGAAAAAAGACACCCCTGTTATTTATTTTCATTAATTTCATCATTCAAGCCATTTCATTTCATATTAGGTCACTACACTGCTATTTGCAGTTCAGGCCGCTAGAGCGCACATTACGCTTGGGTGACATTAAATGGTATTGTCGGCACACAGAGGAAGAATAAATCTTCCTACCGCAAAGCAGCTCACTGTGTGTCTCTTCTTTTCTTTGACACAGGTCAGTAAATATGCCTTAAATTGAGTGTACATGCTGGAGGTTAAGAGATGAACATGAGATCGGTTGTACCTGTTGCCATTTAAGTGTTATGTTGGTGAAAACGTTCTGTAAATAGATATAATAGGCTCAAGGCTAACTTGCTAATGCTAGCGGACTGGTTGAGTGTTGAGTAGCAGCATAAAATGGCGAATCGCGGGAAAAGCAAAGGACAGCGTCATTACAAGGGGTGGGACAGTTGTTTTATAGAAAAGGTGAAATGTGTGTTTTAGGTTAGAAAATATATTTAGTAATACATGTTTTTATTGCTGAAGTATTATTTGTTAGAAGAATAAATCTTCCTGCGGTGAAGAATACCGCAGCTCACTGTGTGTCTCTTCTTTTCTTTGACACAGGTCAGTAAATATGACTTAAATTGAGTGTACATGCTAGAGCAGGGGTGGGCAATTATTTTTCCCAGGGGCCAAATGAGCAACTGAAAATATTTTGGAGGGCCGGGCCAAAATGCCGAACTCAATTATGCATAATATACATTTTATTTCTATATACAGGCATGAAAATCACTCACCTTTCGGCGAAATTCGCCGTTTTGAAACCAAAATAGGTGACCTCCGTGAATCGTGTAGATTCGATGAAAAAATATTTGGGGGGGGGGGTATGAGGCCGGCCAGTTTATAGTCCTCCGTAAAGTGCTTTACTCTAGACACGGAGAGCCTGTCGGAGAACCTTTCCGTAGTTTACGTGCGCATCCAATATATCAGTCGACGCAACAGAGACGGTAAGGGCTGTGATTGGTCCTCTAACAAAATCATTTCCGGAAACACTACTCGGTTTGACTTTGGACCTTATTTACTTTGTACGTTGTTTACTTTGC
Source organism: Anoplopoma fimbria (assembly GCF_027596085.1). NCBI lineage: Eukaryota > Metazoa > Chordata > Actinopteri > Perciformes > Anoplopomatidae > Anoplopoma > Anoplopoma fimbria. The sequence continues at coordinate 13,277,644 of NC_072449.1, forward strand.
ACAGGACCAATAAAATACCAAATAGGATTTTTAAAGCTTTGGAATTTTATTTACAAAACTATTTACAAATATTTTGTTGTCAACATATAAGATCGATCGGGCGGAGAATTGCAATGCGATTCTAAATTTGCCCATTAATGTACAAGTCCGAATTTTGCGATTTTCACTGGCTACAATATTGCATCTGTCAGTTGTCAAATTTGCTGAACAAATTGTTAAACTTAAATAATTATTCATAGTCAACTTATATAGTGCATTTATTTAAGCTCTCAACAGCATAACCATACAGCTTCGCCACATCGAGGGGAAAACACGGCACACGCAAAGTAGGTGGAATCAGCCGTTCAAAACCAGTCTGCATGAATCGTATGACAACTGGATGCGAGCAAGGAATACATCGAAGGGGAGACCATGAGAGCCCCAGCTCGCCGCATAGTAGCCTGGGTGCTTTAAGCGTGGAAGAAGCTGGATACGGAGTGGGTGAAAAACTATGTGTGTGTGTGTGTGTGTGTGTGTGTGTGTGTGTGTGTGTGTGTGTGTGTGTGTTGTGTGTGTCTCTGTTCGAAAAAATGAGATCTGGTTCTGAGAGTATTGACAAGTGTTTAATGTTTGTGTTATGTATTGTGTGTTTTTGCCAATAAAAAATATGGAATATTCAAATTTTTCTACCGGGGAGGACCCCCGGACCCCCCTAGAGGGATAATATCCTTCTCACCTTTTTCACCCCTGACCCGTTTTCATGCCTGTATATAAAAAGCAGTAAATGGCATTGTTTTGACCGCTGGTAAGAGTGTATGTTATTATTTGGCAATTAAAAGGTGAGGTTAGCTTTCAAAAATATCATTTATTCAAATAGAATTTCCAAAATGATAAACAAAATGTGAAACATTTGACTCATTTTCAGTCACATTAATAACAAAGGGCATTTTGAGTTTCATATACTATTGAAACAAGGATTTTCTTAGCTTTCTAAAGACATCACATCATCTTTGTAGCCAAAATAAACAAGACATGTCACTGAACTGTGTAAAGAAAAGTGTCCCAGTTTTGTAGCCTTTTTGACTTTACATGCCTATATTAAACATTTAATGTTTTCAGAACTGTGCAAAAAAAAAGAAAAGAAAAAGATCAAGTGTCCCATTTCACTTGTTATATTTCCACATTTTAGTGTTCTTCAGTTCTTTTTTTTTACTGTGCAGAAAAAAAGAAAAGGATCAAGTGTCCCATTTCACTTGTTATATAGCTTTGCTAGTAAATCCGTTGATGTCCGCGCTCGTTCGGCATCAGTCAAGTTTTTGTATTTCTCGGCATGTTTCGTCTCGTAATGCCGTTTCAGACTGTCCTCTTTAAACACGGCGACATGCTCCCCACAAACCAAACACACAGGTTGACCCTTGACTTCAGTAAAGAAAACATTAGTAGTCCATATTTGTTTGAAAGTTCTGCTTTCGGCATCCACTTTCCTCTTTTTGGCATGAGCCGACATTTTCTTATTTTTCAGGGGTGACAAGGAAGGAAGACAGGTTGTCAATCACACGCATTTCACGTGCACAGTTGACGTGCACGATTGCGTGCACTGTGAGAATAAATGGGCTTCAAAATAAAAGTAATGCGGTTTTAGTCCACCCATAAGATAATTAGAAAATATGTTTTATTTTCTAATTATTATTATCATGTAATCTTTCGCGGGCCGGTCAGAATCATCCCGCGGGCCGTACAATGCCCAGGTCTGTGCTAGAGGTTAAGAGATGAACATGAGATCGGTTGTACCTGTCGCCATTTAAGTGTTATGTTGGTGAAAACGCCTCAGCGTTAGCAGAGGGGGGAATATACGCAGCTATCGCAATATTGCAGGTCAGCTTGTTGCATGTCAACTGAGTGAGTACTGCAATGTGTACTCAGTGGGTAATGACGTCAATCCCATGCCCTGATATCTTCCCACTACTCCCTGTGTCTCCTCTCTTTTACAGCATGCACTTAATAGCCATGAGCTGTGATGTCTGATTGCGCATGAGTGATGTCTCTGTACAAACTAGGGATGTTTTGTTGCACAGTGCGTTTCAGCTTCAATAATTGTACTTGTACAAATGTTGTTTGGTGTGTGATGCTCAGTGGGTGCTATGTTTGGCTGCTTTTGCTCTGTTGTTAATGGCTGAAGGATTACAGAGCAAACCTCTAATTGCGGCATTGAATCCAAATGATCACAGGCATTACTATATCTAAAGGCATATCCTTGAGTATGCTGTACTATGTCATGAGTTAGGAGCTCCAATTCACTAGGGGGCCATCATTTTGGTTTTCCAGCTAATGCTTCTGCTTTAGCAAGTGGAACTGCTGCTGTTTTCTGTGATTCATTTTTCCAGGGGAGTAGATTTCCCAAGATCTCCAAAATGGACCACCGAAAGCTCAGAGAGCTAGGTGACACTTGATGGAACTTGAAACTGCTTTGACAAAAGTAATACAGGTCCTAGAGGCAGATGGGAGCTGTCACATAGGCTTCATCTTGGGTAAAGCTGAGCTAGCCCCACATTCACCATCCTTCATCTGTGTGCTGCAGTGTTGGCTGTGAGTATATCAGAGCTACTCCATTCCGAGTGGGATATTCAATGTTTGTTAATATTCTGTTTTAGATTTCACTCATTTTGTCATTGTATAAGCTCTACTGGTCAAGGAATTTAGAAGTTTTTTTGCCGAAGCAGTCAACCTTGGAAATATTTCTTATATACAAATCTCTGTTTTGCTTTAGTTTTTATTGACACTGAATGCTTACTGTAAGTACTCGGAAGTCAATACACAGAAGAATGGTATGAGTATTTGTATGTGTACTGTCAGGGTGTCAAAGAGGCAACAGACAATGTACCCAAAAGCAGCAACACACAAGGAGCAGAGGAGTAGTTCATGGGATTTAATTAACAAAAGGTCCAAACAAAAACTTACATCAGGAGAAACAGAACCAGGGACATCGAAGGAAACATAGACAAGGCGGGAACATAGACAGGGCAGGGACAGGGCAGGCATAACAGACGAACCAACAACTAGCAGACAAAAGACAGGACTATAAATACACAAGAAACTAATCAGACAACAAGACACAGGTGGGTAGACATGAGGGCAGGCTTAAAGCTGATAGGTTGGAGAAACCACAAGGGAACAGAATAAGGCTGACAAGACTAATACATCACAGGTGGATTCACTCAGGGGCGGGGTAGACAATTACAAGAGCGGGAAAACATACAAGGGCAGGAAGTGAAATAAACACAAGACACAAGAGGCAGGGAACTTCAAAATAAAACAGGAAACATACTAAAATAAAACCAAGATCGTGACATATACAGTAAATGTATTGTGTAATAAAAAAATAGTAACAGAATAACTTTCTTTTTGCATTTTTAGTGCAACTATAAATGTCAACATATGAATAAAACAGGAAAACGTATTACATTTAAAATTACCAATAATTGAATAAATTAATAAAAATGTATAGACATAAAAGTGTTTAAGTACATAAAAGATAATTAGGACAGTTTTGGGACTATGTGGAGCGCACATAAAGTGCTGTTATGAAAGAAAGGCTGGACAAAATAGATATTTTTTAAGATGATGCTTGAAAGTGTCAACAGAGGCTGACTATTGTTTTTCGGTAGGTTGTTCCACAGTTTGGGAGCATAAGTGAAAAAAGCTGCATCTCCAATTTTCTTTTTCGAGGTGTTTTGAGGAACTAGAAAACCAGCAGTGGAGGATCTAAGTGTTTGTGGAGGAACATAGTGCAACAGGGAGTCTGTGATGTAGGCCGGTCCTAAGCAATTTAGAGCTTTGTACACTATTAAAAGGACTTTAAAATCAATTCTGGCGTAGCCAACACTGGAATGATGTGTTCTCTCTTTTTTTTGTTCTTGTTAGCAGTCTGGCAGCAGAGTTTTGGATGAGTTGCAGCCTCTCAATAGATTTTTTAGGAAGACCAGCAAAAAGTGCATTGCAGTAGTCTAGTCTGCTTGATATGAAGGCGTGCATTACTTTTTCTGCATCTTGCTGGGTCAGCAAAGGTTGCACTTTCGCTGTGTCTGAGACGGAAGAATGACACTTTAGTCACTTTATTAATATGGGGCACAAAACTAAAGTCAGAGTGTAAGATAACACCCAGAGTTGTTACTTGTGGTTTGATTAGGTGAGTTAGATGACCAAGTTTCTCCAGTAAGACATCCCAATTGGATATGGGGCCGACTAATAGAATTTCTGTCTTGTCCTCATTTCATTTAAAAAAGTTATACCTCATCCAGGTGTTAATTTCTGATAGGCAGGCAGTGAGGGGGCTTAAGGCATCTTCGTCATTTGGCTCAAAAGATAGGTACAATTGTGTATCATCAGCGTAGCTATGGAAGCTAACATTATGTTCCCTGATGATATCACCCAGTGGGAGCATATAAAGTGAGAACAAGAGAGGGGTAAGGCAGCTCCCTTGTGCAACTCCGGAAGTTATGTCATATGTCAATGACAAATGTTGCCCAAGACCAACATAAAATTGTGTTCTTGTGATGTATGTTCAGGGCCAGTTTAGAACACTGTCCGTTAGGCCAAACTGGTTCTCAAGCTGGTTTAAAATAATCTTTTTAAGAGTCTCTGTGCTGTGTGCTGTGGTTTGCTCTAAAACCTGATTTAATTTTTCTTGTTCTCATTTAAAAAGTTATTTATCGGTGGAAAACAACTTTCTCGAGTATCTTGCTTGAAAAGGAAAGGTTGATATGGGCCTATAATTACTGAAGGTTTCACAGTGTAGATTTGACTTCTTCAGTAGTGGTTAAACAAAAGCGGTTTTGAAGGTCTCAGGGGAGACTCCAGTTTCAAGAGATGTGTTAATCATTTTCTGGATTGGGTTTGAGATGCTACTTAAATCTTTCTGGAAGAATGGAGAAGGAATGGTGTCAAGACAACAGGAGGATGGTTTGCTCAGATTAACAATTTTACAGAGTTCTGGGATTGAGATGCTTCTGATATTAGTGTTTTTGTATATAAAAGAAGTTGCAAATTCTTCACACATAGTCTCTTGAGCTCATTGATAGTGTTGTCTATCCAAAGAGATGTTTTAATGCATGTTTCCTTTTTAGTCTTCAGTGGGGCAACTTTGTGAGTTATATTCTATTATTCTATATTATATATGAGTTACTGAAACAACATTAACAGCTAGCCCTTTTGACACAACCAAATCGAGGATATTGCCATGCTGATGGGTTGCCTCTGTTACATATTGGGTTCATATAAGTTAAAGGTTTTCAAGTAGATTAATAAAATCCATAGCTTTAGAGTCATGTCTGTTATTAATATGAATATTAAAATCTCCATTTAAAATTATTCTATCATATTTGGTGATTACAGCTGGCTGAAATCCAGAAGAAATTAGGATATCTGTTTTGGGGGCCTATAAATTGTTAAAATGAGTATTGCTTGCTCCTTGAGAACAAGGGCAAGATATTCAAAAAATGAGAATTTCACATTAAATAGTAATCGCAGCCATTATGCCCATGTCTATAATGCATTAGAAACATACTTATAATGTATAGTCCCAGTTATAAGCACTCATGCTTTATAACAATAATCATAAAAAAGTATTACACCTTATATAATGACTTATTAGGTCAAGTATACTAAGTTAATAATGTCATTCTCTGTGTAGCAAAGGGGCATAGTGTATTATAACTCCCATAGTTGTGATACATTGTAATCATTTTATATTGCATGACAATCCCTGTTATAATACATTATAATGTGGTTAAAGTCTTAGTGGTCATAATTTGCTTTATGTAAAGTAAAAATGATCTTGACAACGTATTTTGACTTGTTCTTGCATAGATAGATATTTTTTCACTTTACTTAAATTTTATATATACTATAATCACATTGTAATGTATTGTAAAAAGATTATAATACACTACAACTATGTGAATAATGATACACCATGATCCCTGCAAAACCAATATCAGTGTGTGTTCAGCAATTATTATTATTATTATTATTGTTGTTGTTGTTATTATTATTGTTATTATATTATATTATCACAACATGTTCTTGTTTCAGCATCTTTAGGCAAGTCTGTCCCAGGATTTGAAGACAAAATTAATTCAGACTATTTGAGTTATGCTCAAATTGTACATACGGGTGTGATTTAGAGGATATATAAAAGATGTTGCTTATTCTGTATCTGTGTATTAATAGGTACAACCCTATAAAATTATTCAGAGATAGTCTTTCATATAGTCTACTATTTTTGTCAGAAGAAGCTCAATGAAACCACTGACCAATACAAATACTCATCTTGCTGTACACATACACACAGTAAACCATTCAACATGAATTGTTGTGATGTAATTACTTTTCATTTGATGTGAAAAATTATTCAAAGTCAATGAGACGGAAAGTGTTCTGCAGTCTATCACAAGAACTGGCATTGTTTACTTCCCTCCAACACATCATTTGCTCTTTCTCGCAGTCACAATGATTCTCTCTGTCTTACTGTCATACACATTTCACAGCAGTATATCACAGCATGCCTCATTTAACTAGACAGCAGTGTGCGCATGCGTTTGTTCAATCCCTTATGTTTTTAGTGCTGCATGGTGTTTTTTTTGTCTATTTGCTTTCATTTGGATGTCAGTTGGTGTTTGAATGCATCTGATATAAGATAAATCTCCTGTGCTCTAAAACATCATTGTGATGTTATTATTTTATACCCCATTTACACCTTGCATTTACGTGTGATGTGTATGTGAATACCTTTTCTGGATAAGAGAAAAACCCACGTTAATTAAAGCATGCCGATATAAAGACATTTTGTCATCTGTTTGAAATTAATTTTGTATTTCATTGTCAAATGTGCAGTGACTTAAGGGTACCTTATTTGAAAAAATACACTCAGACTTCTGATTTGTTTATGTTGTCTGGTTAAGGTTAAGTTGAGTTCTTGATGAGGGGATTTTTGTTCTGCAAAATTTATCCAAAAAGAGTACCTTAACATTCGTTTTAACATTTCTATTTTGTAAATAGAACCTCTTGAAATTTCTGAATTTCTGTAACTGTAAATCAACATTTTTTATGTGATCATCTTGGTTGTAAGCCCATATGGGTTGGGCACAATGTGGTTTGGGATATTTGAAGGCCCTGAACACCTTTTTCTCAATCAGTCCTCCAACCATGTTCAATTCAGTCAGACATCAACCCCAAATTTTCTGCCGAAGGCAGAAGAGTTTTGGTTATTACACATGATAAACTTCTGTATTTGTGGTATTGTCTGTGCTCTTCGCACTGGTGTTGTCCAATAAAAACTTCAGTATTGAATTTAAGCACATTTGTATCAAACATTGATCACAGTTGTGGGGTTATTTGCCTATGTTGCCAGAACTGTTGGTCAAATCTGATCAAACCAAACCCAAACTGGCATACAAAGCTTGTTTTGGAGTGTTTAGCTTTGAAATAATGAAGATTGTTTAGAGATTACGTTTTTTATACAGGCTATCATCAGCCAATCAATTGATATATTACCCTCAGTCTCGGCACGTCAGTTCATTATGCTTAAATAACTTTTGATTTACCTATAAAACTACACATTTCACAGATTTTTACAATGTAAGGCTATCGGAAAACATAGTATTTTTGGGTCCAATGGCATCACGTGATGGACATAGAAGATTTTCCTTGGTTTGGCAACAAAAAACATCAACTAAACAATCAAACTGAATCCTGGTCAGGTCCAGGAATGAATCATGGTTGGGTTAAAATAAGTACTTTTGTTACGTAACTTAGGTAACATGACACATTAGGTGAAGTCAACATTTACTTTGGTTTAACACTGGACATGATCAAAAGCCTCCTGAGTGAAATACCTGTATTTGTGTCCATCCACCAGGAACCCCTCCTCCCTAAAGGTATCAATACGTAGTTTAGAAATACTCTGTAACAACTAAAAGTCCTGCATTCAAAACTTGTCTTTAGTAAAAGTATGAAAGTATTCGCAATTTAATATACGTTGCTTATAGTGCAGTAATAATATAAGTATTTAGATGAAAGAAGAGGATAATAAATTTAGAGAAAGGGTTTTAGTACGTGAGTTAAACACAGATGTGCCTGTCCCCACAGATTGTTTGAGCACATTTAGTGAGACATGACTGCAGTGTTGATTGTTGTCCACCTGATGGCAGTATGGATCCAGCTCTGAAGCTTCCACTAAATCCCCCCACTTTGTTCTCCTGCCAATTTCTCCTCTCCTGCTTCCTTATTTTTCTTACAACATCTATGAGAGGAGAGAAAAAGAGAAGAAAAAACTATCCCCGGGTTAAAATAAATAGCCTTTCACAGTTAATTTAATTGACTATTTTGTACAAAATCGAGGTAATTCCGCCTCGGCTGCAATAGCAAACAAGAATAGCATTGCCTTGGCAATCAGTTACCACGCAAACAGAGAAAGGCTTTAATCTGCTTCTATCACAGAGGAGCCACGGCTGAAGTTTGTTCAGACACTGTGAGGCACCTGTTTTCTTAATTGTTGTAACATCTCTGCAGAGGAAAAACACCCTCAGTGGAGCAAAGGATAAAGAGAATGATGTAAAATATTTAGCATTCACAAGTGGAGTTTGAGAACAGCACAGAGTAAAGGACAGAATGATGAGTGATGTGAAATGTATGTTTTATGTTCTTATATATTGCATTACTCAAACATTGATTGAATGTGTATTTACATTTTACCGAAGTCTCAGTTCCCTCATTAGGTTCCTTTATCAGGGGCCATTATGGTTCCGTAACTATGAAATATTTCCTAATTATTTAAGAGTTAAACCTTATGGAATCATCTCTTAACTTTCTTTGTTAAATCTGTCATTTAAGGTGTGAACTACTCCCTTTTTATAACTTCAGCGGTTCAGAGTTGAGGACAGTGTCCAGAAGTGGTCCTTATCCTCCACTCTCTAACTTCTTTATCATCTTTCCCTTCTGCTGGCTAGATGCACGTGTGTGTGTGTGTGTGTGTGTGTGTGTGTGTGTGTGTGTGTGTGTGTGTGTGTGTGTGTGTGTGTGTGTGTGTGTGTGTGTGTGTGTGTGTGTGTGTGTGTGTGTCCCTCAGTGTCTGCTTGTGAAACACAGAGCATGTCCGCTGGAGGTGTTGCTGTTCTCGCCTGTCCTGCTACCTCCAGCTGCGTGTCTACCGCCCCCGCAGGCTGGCAGAGGTTACCCCATGCTGACCTGTTTAATTGTCTGCCTTTCCCAGGGCCCACCGATGAGTGTGTGTGTGATCCCGCTGCGTCGAGCAGGACAAGGGCGACAACATACCGCACACGCACACATGCATGCACACAAGATGCAGTCAAGGGTTTAAGAGCATAAAAAAAATAATAATACACACAGTGTCTCTGTGAGATACTGTCAGGCACACATTGTAAGTGTGTGTCCCATTAAAAAAGTGCTTATATCAAGGAGCTTCCCTCAAGTCTGCCTGTTGTTTTGAGTGTGCTGAAACAAGTGCACTCTCCCACCCACATATTTAGAAACTGTAGCTTCACAACAGTAGCCAGAAAACAACTCAGAGAGCCAGTGTTGAACAATGCTATAAGCATGCTATTTTAATGACAGAAGTATTAATGTTGCATTTCGATTTGCATTTGCATTTGCATTTAAAATAATAATAAAATCGTGCCGATGTACTGCATTTCTTAATCTGCAAGAGTTCAAGTGAGTTAGACAGATGGCCACTATCATAAGACTGTTTAAATGTATCATGTATCAGCTATAGTTAAAATTGTAGATTGCATTGCAGAGGAGATAATGACATCACACCAGGCTCTAATTAGTTTATTTTGTCACCAACTTTTCAGTGCACTTGCCTTGAAAAAGTGTGATAAAAGGACAATAGTAAAATCAAATAATTGAAGCTAGCGTGTGGTCATCAGGTTCTGTATAGTGGAAATGTCAAAGGATTGCTTTGGGCTCATATGTGCATTTGTATATATATCTTTTTTCCACTACTCCATCATACATTAATCTTTATTACTGCATATCTTAATGAGTTCGCCTACCTGATTGTAAACATGTGGTGAATAACTGTTAAGCAGAATGAGCATTCAAATGTTTTACCCAACACAGTCCGTAAATAGCTGTTCATTTTTAAAACTATGTCTATTTTTTCCTGACTGATCATAACTTTTGTACAATTCAATCAATGGAATTCTTAATTTTTTCTTTACTTTTTGGTTGACATTGACTGCTTTCTTTTCTATACAAAAATGTCAGTTTGGTCTAGCTGAATGCTATTGTGTATGCCACTGAACTATTTAGATCCCCATTTCAACAGTAGTTAAAGTTTACTCAGAAGTTAATACATAGATAATGATATGCACATTTGTATGTATATAGTAGATTTATTGGTGTAGCAAAGTGTTACATATGCTATAATGTCACAGACAGTAAAGAGAAAATGTGCCACAAAACCCTCTGCAGATCAATAAAAAACAGCAATTTGTACCTCCTCACAGTATGTTTCAACATGTCAGAGATATTAATGGAATAAACATACATGACAGATTATGATAAATGATGGGATCTTGCTCAAGCGATGAAAGAATGGATAGAAGTTGCGAAAGCATGACAACTTCACAAAGAATCAACCCATCAGTTTTTTTTTATCAGAAAGCTATGTGGAAGTGGTAACTGTGCAAATTGTCGCCAGTTATACTCATTGATCAGAACTTGTACTTCCTGTGCACCAACGAATACAGCCCATGTGTTTTACAGTGGTTTAGCGATGTATCTGTATAGGTTTTGAGCTGTCTGGGTTCTGAGGTTGACCCAAAATACAATTCTATGCAGCCGTCACACACGAGAATTCCAAATGTCAACCATGATGGAATATAAAATAGAGTGGATTCCTTTTTAAATAGTTACATATGGAGTGAATTCAAATATAAACCAAATAATGTTTTCCGACGATGTCAGGAGGTTTAAGTAGTCCGGGGGCCAGATTGGACATCACAAGGATTATCAATGATTCATTCATAGAGCTCATTTTTAAACAGACTCCGCAACTCAGGATCAATGAAAATTGTAATTGTAGGGAAGTAACGTCTCAAATGTAGATAAAACAAATGATAAAATTCCTTGTTCAAAAAGAGAATGTCGTTTATATACAGCGGGTAAAATAAGTATTGAACACGTCACCATTTTTCTCAGTAAATATATTTATAAAGGTGCTATTGACATGAAATTTTCACCAGATGTCGGTAACAACCCAAGTAAACCAAACAAATAAGTTCAGAAATTAAGTTATGTGTAATACAATGGAATGACACAGGGAAAAAGTATTGAACATGGTTACTGAAATGTATTTAATACTTGGTACAAAAGCCTTTGTTGGTAATGACAGCTTCAAGACGCCTCCTGTATGGAGAAACTAGTCGCATGCATTGCTCAGGTGTGATTTTGGCCCATTCTTCCAACAGTCTTCAAATCTTGAAGGTTCCGTGGGCCTCTTCTATGAACTCTGACCTTTAGTTCTTTCCATATATTTTCTATTGATTTCAAGTCAGGTGATTGGCTGGGCCATTCTAGCAGCTTTATTTTCTTTCTCTGAAACCAATTGAGTTTCCTTGGCTGTGTGTTTGCCAGTGCCATATGCTGAAAAACAGCCGTACACCATGATGTTCCCACCTCCAAACTTCACTGTTGGTATGGTGTTTTTGGGGTGATGTGCAGTGCCATTTGACCTCCAAACATGGTGTGTATTATGGCATCCAAAGAGTAAATTTTGGTGTCATCTGACCAGACTATATTCTCCCAGTATTTCACAGGCTTGTCTAAATGTTGTGCAGCAAACTTTAAACGAGTTTCAACATGCTTTTTCTTCAGCAATGGAGTCTTGCGTGGTGAGCGTGCATACAGGCCACGGCTGTTGAGTGCATTACTTATTGTTTTCTTTGAAACAATTGTACCTGCTAATTCCAGGTCTTTCTGAAGCTCTCCACAAGTTACCCTTGGCTCTTGGACAACTCTTCTGATAATTATTTTCACTTCTCTGTCAGAAATCTTGCGAGGAGCACCTGGTCGTGGCCGGTTTATGGTGAAATGATGTTCTTTCCACTTCCGGATTATGGCCCCAACAGTGCTCACTGGAACATTCAGAAGTTTAGAAATCCTTCTGTAACCAATGCCATCAGTATGTTTTGCTACAATAAGGTTGCGAAGGTCTTGAGAGAGCTCTTTGTGTCACAGTCACACCTGTTCACTCTTCCTGCACTATTTCTCTCAGCTCACAGCCCAGCCCCCGCTCTCTTACCACACTCTCCCTCACTCACCTAATCAGCCTCATGCAGTGCACCTGTCTGCCACACCCACCTCATCAGCACAATCACTCTCACCTGCTCACTCTGCTGCACTACTCACCTCAGTATAAATACCCCAGTCTCACACACACTCACTGCCAGATCGTTCTCCGCATTATGCCAGACCTTCCAGCGTTATTCCCCGGACTGATTTCCCGTTGCCGACCCTGCTTGTTTGGACTTCTCCGCCTTGCCTCTGCCCCGGTAACTGACTCAGCCTTCCGTCCCAGACCACGGCATTCCTACCTTGCCTCTGCCCCGGTTAACCGACTCAGCCTTCTGTCCCTGACCACGAGATTTGCCTTTGCTCCTTTTGGTTTCTGTCTACCTGCTGTTTGTTCCGCTTTGAATAAAGCTCCTGAAGATTACTCTGTCTCCTGGTCGTACTGCACTTGGGTCCACACATCACCCGTTACACTTTGCTTTTACCCATCATGAGATGTTTCTTGTGTGACACCTTGGTAATGAGACACCTTTTTATAGGCCATCAGTTGGGACTGAACCAGCTGATATTAATTTGCACTGACAAGGGGCAGGATTGCTTTCTAATTACTGATAGATTTCAGCTGGTGTCTTGGCTTTCCATGCCTTTTTGCACCTTCATGTGTTCAATACTTTTTCCCTGTGTCATTCCGTTTTATTACACATAACTTAATTTCTGAACTTATTTGTTTGGTTTTTTTTATGTATGGATTACTTGGGTTGTTACCGACATCTGGTGAAAATTTCAAGTCAATAGCACCTTTAGAAATATAGTTACTGAGAAAAATGGTGACGTGTTCAATACTTATTTTACCCGCTGTATGTGCCTCCCAGTAACATCTACAAATAATAACAATATGAGTGAAATTACAAACAACCTACATAAACAATTTCACTCACTCTAAAGGCCAGTTCATAGTTTCTGAGTCTGCGCGAGGGTCTACTTTTGTCTGTACGACTTGAAATTCTTCATCTGGCCATGTCCATGAGTGTCCACGAGGACCCTATGTGGATGTCTGCATGCAGGCCAAAGTTGTCTTTGTCTTAATTCTCATATGTCAGATTTATGTAGGTAGAATGATCACCAAGTGCTGATTAGAAGCCTCATTCTCTGGTATAAATATCAGGATAATGACATACAATCCACAGGCCACAGAACAAGTGTTAGCTTTATTCTGCCTGCACTCGGACCAGATCGCTTGATGCAGTGTAGTTAGGCTGGGCTTTCGGACTGAACAAACATGGTGAGTCCAAGGTAAAGGAAAGTAACGCCATACACAGGCATCATGAATTCTAGAATTGCTCTTTTGCTCTGTTCAGAGTGTCTTGAATGATCTGGTGGACAGCTTTTAAGTGCAGGTGTAAGGACGTATTGAGACCCACTCGCTCAGACCACATTCGGAGGTGGTCTCGGAAGCACATGATCACATTATTTTAGCAGTGTTATGGAAATGCCTTTTCCAAATAAGTTCTGACATAGGGAACAATAAACTCACATGAATGACCAGCTGTTTCTGCTGTCTGTGTCTTCCTGGATGTATATTTATAATGTCTTTGTCTGCAGGCAGCATGAAACGTGAACAATACTGAAAAAACAAAGTGAAAGAACAATTAAAACTTGCCCAATTCAATTCCTGAAAACCTTTCCATTTTATCTCAAAGATCAGCCAAGAAGACTTGTATTGTTTCCTCTGTAACCTCTACTTCCTCTTCTCTGTCTACTGGCAGATTACAGCCATGTGTTAAGGCTAGCCTGTACTGACACAAAACTACGCAGCCTGGTTTATTCACTCCAAAACCGTTTTGTTATATTTCAAAAGGTTCACTTAAAATTCGGTTGACAATTGAATGGAATTGAATGAATGGATTACTAACTGTTCTAGTCACTGATCAGCCAATGAAATTTTGATACACTGGGGCTTCCTGTTATATTGAGAGCAAGTCCTCATTTAGACAGCTGACACCAAAAAGGGGCATTCAACTAAAACCTGCAAAGAAGAAAGTGTATCATTTTGGTTCAACAAAACCACTTCAAATATTCACAGCAAAGTTCAAGGAAACTGAGGGATCTGAACCTTTTACTTCAAGAAATCAAGTGAATGAAGAAGCACAGATCTGTGTGCTGGGGAGATAGACAACTGTTGAGTTGGGACTTCTTCGCAGTGATCAGGTGAATGTCATACAACCAAAAGAGACAACAAATTTCACATCTGAGCTAAAGGAGAAAAACAGATTGTTTTCAGGGCTGAGGCAAGATTAAAGGTCTGTATTGAAGGTCGAATATGCTATTGACAACATCATTTGCAAAATTCTGTTAGTTTCATTGTGAGCAGAGTGCCCATGTTTGTGTTACTGAGATATTATGATACAAGTCAAGATCTGAGAAGGGGCATAGACTTTGACTCTAAATGGACCATAATGTACTAAAGGAACATCATGCTGTATTGAAGAAGACTTGAAACTAGAGATTGAGCTGCACTCTGGAGAACCGGAGGTTGCCACCTGGAAGGGAGGGATTAAGAGGACGTTACCTCCGGGAGGTGAAAGGTTAAGAGGCTGGGTTGTTGTGCACAGAATAAAAGCAAAAGCCAACCTGATTTCATTTCCATCACAATGTGTTCTGCTTGCATTTCCAACTGCATTCACATGTGTTTTCCCCAACCTGGATACGATTTACAGATCATAGGTCAATGCCAGGTGTATAACGGGTCAATGGGACAGTTTCTGTCAATTTAGAAAAAATCTTTATAATTTTAAGAGGACTGGACTTTCATATAAAAACCCTACAAATAAAAAAACGCTTTTCGATGCCACAGCAAACAACCTACTTGGCAGCAGATCACAAGCAGAAATATAGTGTAGATTAATATGAAATCTATATTTTGTGTCATGGTGGAGAAGTGGGTACTTTCCAGTGCGGCTGTGAAGTGGGAGCTGAGAGGGCTTTCATAGTGTGCTCTGTCGCGGATCATAGATGCTCAGCCACCCCAGGGCAAAACAGGGCATCCGGATGAACTACAGGCCAGGGGAGGGAGGCTGACATGTTTCTTAACTGTGTGTCTGGGTGAGCCTGTGTGTGTGTGTGTGTGTGTGTGTGTGAGCGGGGGGATATCATGGGTGTGTGGGGGCTATTAGTGGGAGGTGTGTGACTTGGGGGGTGGTAGTGGTTGCGGTAGGGTGGATACTGCGGTGTGTGTGTGTGTGTGTGTGTGTGTGTGTGTGTGTGTGTGTGTGTGTGTGTGTGTGTGTGTGTGTGTGTGTGTGTGTGTGTGCGCGCGCCTTTGCACTTCCATGCCAGCCCCCAGGCCGGCCCCATAGTAATTACACACTCCAGTGGCTGGACTGGGAGGGAAATTGAAGGCCTGGGCAGGAGGCCCCAGCTGCCTCAGTCTCCCTCCCCATCAGCCTGCTGCTGATTGAGCTTGCCTAACAGACACACATACACGCAAAAAAAAAAACACACATATATATATATATATACACTCTGAGATAGCCGTGCCCACACATGCACACTTTCGCTCCATGTCACTTATGCATACACAAGTACTGTCGTTCTCTCTCTCTCTCTCTCTCTCTCTCTCTCTCTCTCTCTCTCTCTCTCTCACATGCACACACCTATTCACACACACACACACACACACACACACACACACACACACACACACACACACACACACACACACACACACACACACACACACACATGCACACTCCAATCCTCAGAGGAAATTCTGCTTTGTGTTGGGGTAATGAGATTCTCACACACCCGGCTTTCTTTTTTTTCTTTTTTTTTTACCAGCCCAAGCCAATGAAGGGTGGGACTGAGTGAGTTAGGGGTTAATGTTCATGTGTGTGTGCATGCATGTGTACAGTATGTGTGTGTTTGTTTGAAGGTGGTGGTATGAGCTCATCCGGACGTTTCTCTTCTCGATGATGACATCCTTAAATCAAAATACCTTCTCCTCCTCCTCCATCATCCAGACTTAGGAGGTTCAGGTGGCACAGTGACAAAAAAAAGAGGACAGGATCTTGATATGATTTCCTGAAAATAATTAAAAAGAAAAAAACAGAGTGGCTTCCATTGATTACCTTGCCGTGTTTCTATTTGGAAAGGTATGTCCACCTCCATCGTGTGTCTGTGGTGAAATGGCCATGGTCTGCACCCAAGGACTGTCATTCTTGATCAAGACAGTTAGGAATAGTGGAGGGAAGGGGAGGGGTTGGCCGGGCTTCAGGTTGGGTCTGTTTCACAGCAAAATTGGCATTTGTTCCTCATCATTCTCTTTCCTTGTCTGTTGCACAAACACCAATGCCAGCTCTTTCTACTACACAGCAGCAATGAGTTCATTTGAGTTTTTGAAAGCCTGATACTCACAGGTTTGGACTGAAACAGCCACGTTCTATTCAACAACAGATAAACATAGTTAGAATGGAGTATTGGCTATCATTTCTATCGCATGTTATGCAGGTTGGTCTTTATTATAGTTAAATGAAATGTTCTGTTGATGGTCTCTGAGAAGAAAAAAAAGTATTAAGGTAATAGCAGAATTTTTGGAATGCTAATAGTAGCTGACAGTGGCTAATCATATGCACCTGTATTTACATTTTAAAAATCCTACTATGACACAGATGAATGGCAGTGCTAAAGCCCAATGAACAATCATTGTAGTTATACACACATGAAACAGGAGAAAATATACTTGGGTTGTGTCTATGTGCTTAAAGTGGAGAAGTTACTCCACCTGCTTAGCTGAACTGATTCAAATAGAGTGCATATGTTCTGTCAGATGTGCATGAGCCGAACAATTGAAAAACAAAGCTGAAAAGCCCACTGTGTGAAAAAAACTTATATTCTCCATTTCACATTTCACTAATTAAAACTTTCTCAAAGAAACAAAAACAAAAACACTTACAAATATTCTGTATTCTCACCCATATATTTTGGTGCGAAAGCCATTTGCTTCCAATAAAATCTGTGCAGTATGAAAATCAACACTTCAATCCTGCTTGAGTTAATGTATCCATCACAGTACATATGTGTCTCTAAAAGGAATAAAGCGGCTTTAAGCGTCTTTATGCTCAACCAAGAAACTCACGTTATTAACCTTGTTGCAGCCAAAAAGCTTCCATAAACCCATTCTATGCTGCCTGCCCAGCAGCAAACAGCAGACAGTAACGATGTGTATCTGTGACTCTTTTCACAGAATCAGTTCCATCGAGTTGATACATTTAATGTATCAAACCTGCTTTTTGCAAAACTTTTCTTCAGTGCATTACCAGAAATTGTGTATACATTTACATTGTAGGTAGGCTATGTAAGCTCAATACGATACATATACAACATTCCAAAGAACATTTGTGCTGCATTCATGTGGTGTCAGAATAATCTGAAAACTGAGTTCCTAATCATATTTGATGGCTCGACTGATCTTTTTCATTTGCTCTTTGTTGTCACTTTAGAAGGGGCTATCAGCATGCTGTTTAAACGCTCTGAGCAATAAAATAGACTGAACTTCTTTGTGCAGTCCATGTTGTTTCCACATTACAACTTAACGCCAATGAACACACCGAAGCCGGAAGAACAACTTCCCAACTCTGTAAATAGGACCATTCGAGGGACATGTGAATGGACCATGATCCTGCCATGCTGTCTGTCTCGACTGCAGTCCTATTTAATCTGTCCTAAACCACTAAAAGGGGAGTTCAAAAGATTTAAGCATGATTTTTCGTGATGTAATTACAACATTGTAGAGAAAGCTGCCCAAAAAAATCTAGAAAAATCTAAAACCTCACAGCAGGCTTCGAAAAATGCAATTGTAAAGTATGTGTGCTATGTAGTAAATGAAAATTTCTAACCTTCCCTTACTGCCTCTCGTAGACAACCAGTCAATAGTTTGTGGTAACATTTGATGTAATAAACTGCAGCATATTAATTATATCAGTTTAGTTTATGTGTTATGTTCATAAGAAATAAGAAATAAAATAAGTAAAAACATACACTGAACACAATTGTTGGTCTTCCCTCACAACAGAGCTTGTCACTTCTACTAAATATATTGCTTTGATAAAGTCACTTCACTCCCTCTCCTCCTCCTCCTCCTCCTCTATTTCTTCCCCCGACTGGGGGTGAGGAGGGAGTGCGGCGTGGACGAGGCAGATTGTGCTTGTGTGTCGGTGGCCGTGGTGTTAGTGGAGGAGGAGAGAGAGGCTGTCGCTTTGAGGATTCGGCCCGCTCGCCTTGTCTGCCTGGCTCTTTGAAGCTGTTCGATGACCGCACAGGGCAACATCACCGCGGGTTGGGGGAGACCGGTGGTGGTGGTGGTGGGGTATAGAAAAGCCTGTTATTTGTATACAGCTGTTTCTTTCATCTTGTCCAGCTCCTCCTCCTCCTCCTCCTCCTCCTCCTCCTCCTCCTCCTCCTCCTCCTCCTCCTCCTCCTCCTCCATCTCTTCCTCTACCCTCTCCTCTTCTATTCCTCTGTTGCTGTTGCTTCGCACCATCTCCGAGACCCCTCCAAGCTCTTTGAAGAGGTTGTGTGCTGCAGCCAGGTGAGCTGGAGCAGGAGCAGGAGCAGGAAGTGGAAATAATTGTGTGAGGTGCCAACACAATGGCTATCATTAAGATCAAACGAAAGAGTTTGTAAGAGTTGGATTTATTTCTTCTGCACTACCCATCTCATACTGATGTTCAACATGGGATTATTTCTGTATCACACTGTGAATTTCTTTAGTTTATTTTTACTGTTGATTCATCTATTCTCTTTTTCTTTGATTGAACACAATAGCATCCCCAGTCCAGCAAGGAGAGAAAACCATGCTAGAATTATAAGATGTTTCAACACCTTGATGAATAAATTCTATACCAAACAGTTAACATATAACATGTGTACATTGTCTATGACACAAAGGAAATCATGTATCCAAAAATGAATCCGGACTCCTGAGAACCCAACAACTCTCTTAATGGACCCAACGGCCATAAAACCAGAGCATGAATTGGCCTGATGCTTGAATTGGATTACATTATATTTTTGTCTTTTTAAATGACAATGGGGTGGTTATGCACACAAGTGGGTAGTGGTTGGGCTCGGATCGCCATGTAGTGTGCTGCGCGGGTACAGACAAAATTTTTGGGGGGAGTAAATAACAAAGCTAGTTATTTATATAACTAAATGTGCTCAAGAAGAACTTCAAACTTAAATACATAATTTAGTGACCAGCTACGTTTGAATATTATCACGCTGACCAAGACACATCTAGTAGAGCTGGCTAACGTTCCCTCTGATACAGTGATACAAAATGGATCGGTCTCTCATATGAAAAAGTGATTTTTGATGCAGCCCTGCACCATTAAAAGCTCCAAAGTGTATCATGTTATGTTATTCTGTTATTTATTTGGGAAACTGATCTTTGGATGTTTTTACATCTTGAAGGGTCTTCTACCCTCATACAGGCAAACCGAAATCACTCAACCAAATAGAAAAACATGATGCCACAGGTAAAAGGTTACTAATGTTCTCTGTTCTAACAAATGTCTCATTTTCGAAAGTAAATTAAATAAATAGTTTTGGTAACAGTCTGTTCTTTTGTCCATCACAACAGAACATAGAGCTCCAGCCCTAGCACTGACACAGATGACAATCCCCTCAGTTCCCGCCGTGCTACACACAGATCACGTATGCCTTGATGTGTTGCTACACCAATTAGCAGCAATTAACACTAGCCCACTGAGCATCTGCGTATGGAGCTCTGGCATCTGGGTTGCATTATCAGAATATGTTGTTGTATTATCAGAATAAATGCTGGAACACTGCAGCTATCCCACTGGGCTCTCTTCTGTCCTGGGAGGGTCTTGGTGTGTCTCGTTCCCAGGTGCAATATGCAGTGTTTTGTTGTACCACGAAGAACGTCATGCCAAACTTATCAATCCAAATCATTTTACATACCTCTCTTGTTTTTGAAGGCAACCTAGTCATCAGTCAAACATCTATTCTCTATCTATTCACATATGAATGAATTCCACCACCTCCGTGCTCTCCCCTGGCCGTGTTATTGTAAATGATTGTTTTGCATTGAGTTTCCTGAGTACCCTGGACGAGTTGAGAGACTGCTCTATACAAACAGGCCGACTGGTTGTTATTTGAGCGGTGACGCCTAGCTCATCAGACACAGAGGGCGAGATATCGATCGGCTGTCGCTGAGCATGCAAAGCAGCAGTCTGACGGAAACATCAGAAAGACGGCGCAGGCTCCTCGGAGAGGAGAGAGCAGCTCATATAAAGCAAGAGCAAGTGAGGTGGGGAGGCTTGAGAAGTGTGGTTGAGAATACTGACATGTAAAACATGGAGTTCAGGCTGCACTGGAAAAGATTTTGAGGACACTGATCCACACTCATGAACATGCTGGGGAAAGACAAATCAAGACGTAAAGGATGTGCAGTGTCATCCTTTTTTGACAATATTGTTGAGTTTTGTAAAATTGGGAGTACCTGAGTTCACTGACTGGATGTGCTACTTTTTCATTAGCGTACTTTCTGGCAAAATGGAGACTGTTGTTCACTTTGATAGATCATAAATAACTCATCTGGAAATCTTATGCTTTATGGTGTAACATCAATGCAAGAGCAGGTTCTGAGAATTGAATATTAATATTATCACTCCTTTGTCTTTTTTATTGCAGTTTGTATGGAGGTTACAAACAAACCGATTCGATCATTTTACTAAGTAATATTATGTTCAAATAATATAAGTGCGATATAAGTATGCATCACAAAGATAAATAATTAAACGTAAAACACGAACAAAATAAAAGATAACAGAGTCATAATATCATATTACTTTAGATTATTCAAAAAACTACAATCATAAAAAGGCATTGATTCAGGTTTTTAGCTTTTTTCAAAGCCCTTCATCAAGCAATTCCTAACGTTATTTACTGAAATATAACTCATTAGATCGTGAAAAGAAACCCTGTTCTATCAGTTTATAAGTTAAGTTATTTACTATATTGTAATTTAACACAACTGTTTGCATTCTAAAGGCAGAAAAATAGCGATGACTGTGATTTTGCCAATGTTTTGCTACCTTTAAGTTTGACCATTTTTGGGGGGAACATTAAAAGCTATTCAAAGTATTCAATGTGTCCTCCAAGAATTGCATCCATCCCTATAATGCAGGATTTACACAATCAAGGGAGACTACAATATTCCATTAAAACCCAGAATGTTAAACCAGTCGTATCCAGGTTTCTCAATAACGTGGCAACATTGGCCCTGCATATTTGCAGTCTAATTTACTGGTCTAATCCTCGTCCTCACAACCTGCATATCCAGGTTGAAACTCATAACTGCAGTGAGAACACTGGGAAGGTGCTAAATTACAACAACTCACCGACTGTGACTGTTTTTCACACCTTGTCCCATCACACTAACAACACCTGAAATATACAAATATGCAGGATTCGGCTCCATTTATGCCAATCACAGCCATGCGTTATAAACACTGGCATAGAGTGTAACAACAACATGGAAACAGTGGATACTGAACCAAACTCAGACTGGGTGATCGGAGACATTGTTAGAATAAAGTACATGTATATATATACAAAACACACACACACAAGACAAGTTCAGGACATTGAGAATATTTTAGTCTATTCTATTTTATTCCATTATATTCTATTCTATAAAAATATACAAAAAATATAACAACAAAGAAAGCATGAATATACTGGCTTCTATTTTTGTAAACAGGTATTTCTATCTAAAAAAAAAAAAACCCAAAGAGGACGACACATGTGTGTTTAGTCTGGAAAATTGAGCATTTAAGATGGTACATAAAAACACATGAAAGCAGAGGAATGAAAGCAGAGACTATATTACACACCTGGTTTATTTATTAACCATTTCTTAATTTTTTTTTATTGAAGCTGCTTTGGCAAAAAAAAAGTACCTCTCATCTTATAAGACATGACCTTGGAAGACGTTCAAATTAGGCAGTAAATAATTTAAATAAATACCCACAGTTCTAAAAAACGAATTAAATCGTTGTCAAGGTATCGTGATATGTTGCATTTGTATTTATACCATTTAAAGCCCTTGCAGCTACTCACACTCAACCATTTTGGTTTAAGACCATTGGGGACATTGTGATTAGACCATTTACCTGTGGTCTTTTTATAGTGAAAATGATGATTGATGACTTGACTGTCAAGCAATCAGGTGTTTCGTAAGGTGGCATGTGTATTTGCCAATTGGTCCATGGGCATTGCATTTGGATGGAAGTCTTTTGAAATAGCACACAAGTGAATATATGACAGATTTCTGTGTCTTATGTAAATAATTGTGTGCAGTGTGTTGCAAAAAGTGCTATGTTTAAATGAAATGTGTTAAGAGTTTTGGAGACTTGAGCTTATGTTCTGTTTTTGCTTTCAGTGTCAGTTTAAATACTTTTGCATTATGTGTCATTTAAGTGTTTTAGCAGTTGAAAAAAGCACTTTCTGTATAGAGACCAATTAAACCTGCAATATCTGATTTTTTTGGGCCACTTCAAAACAAGTTGTGAACATAACATTGACATCATCAGCTTTTAAGTTGATATGGTGAACTTGTTTGCAAACAGTTGCTTATTTACACATCCAGCTTGTGAGCGACTTCAGCATTAATTCATTCATTTGGAGTTCTATCTCTGGCCACCTATGCTAATGTGAGTCCAATACTCACTCTACGTTTGCTCTGTTTATGCTCTCTACCAACTCCTGAGGGACACATCCATCTCTTTAGCTGCTAAATGCTCCACTTTGTTCACCAGCTATGTTATAACTGTCTATCTGCTGAGCAGGTAGTGTGAGGAGAGGCAGAAAAAAGCTGCCCCATCACTGCCATTCTCTACCTCTCCAACAGATGCCCTTGGTCTTTTCTTCCTGCAATCACCTGACTCCCACTTCTATTCACTCTGCTACATTAGAAATACACAAGAAAAGCAAACCTTAACTATATGGTGCCAGTCCCCTGTAACTGTCCCTGAACTGCTCCCCAGCCATGCCCTCTTGTATTGTTGAGTCCTTCCCCATTCTGTTGCCTAAACAACCAAAGCGATGACCCTTAAATTAAGAGTCAATTTGCAAAACTCATCTGACTGATGAATTGAAAGATCGGTAAAATGTGCTATTCCAATAAGACGTCATTGCAGTTGTTTAGATTATTTATATGTAGCTGTGATCAGGGATCTGTTCACATGACAAAATCCAATTTATTGGCAAATCACTTTAATGTGATCCGTTGGGGTTTTAACACTATAGTTAGAGGACAATCCTTAAGCTTAATGTATAAACTCTAAGAATAAAATAAGATGAAGTTTGTTATGCCTGTTATGTTATTACATTAGCATCAAAACTAAGAATTCTAAAACTTACAGAAAACCTTCACCTGTTGGATCCGTTTTTTTTCATATCTTGTTTAGTATTGAGATATTGGAATGGTTGTAAAATAACGCCATCCTGTCCCATTTTTTGGATCATATTAAAATGTTGAATTCATAAAATAGATTCAGTTGTTGATATCACAAGTCCTTTTATATGCCAACCCCCCTTCATGCGCTCTTCAGTGATGAAGTATTAAATACAATTTGGTGGAAACTATCATTGATCTCATGTGTTTGACCAGGTAAAAGCAGTCTGCTCACTTCAGACTGCTGTCAGAGCGTAAAGCTTAAAAGGGCAATGAATAGGATTTTCCTGCCCAATAGCACACAATAACTGTAATATATCTGCAGGGGCTTGACAGGGTTGTTGATCAATACTGATGACTTAATGATTACTTGGCCAGGTGCTGAGAACTTTGGCTTTTACTTTCGTGGCCATTTTCAGAGGTGGCACATTATTTACTGTTCATTAAATAAAACATAAAGTAAATATACTATGACCTCCAGTTTGTCACGATTAATAAGCAAATAATCACCTCTGCCAACAAATATGATATTTTCTGATAAGCACTATCGTCATAGGCTTGTTCTTTTTATACTCTATAAACTGTTGTTCCCCTTCAAGTCAACTTACAACAACCTGCACAGCTGTGTCTATCTCACCCACAGCTATTGCCACTTCCTTTGTCATTTTTCTGTTGCTATATTTCATTGATCTCACTTGGTAGCTAGCTAGATATGTAGGAATATGATGTCCACATTCTCAATCCCCATTCTTAAACCCCAAATAAATGAAGACTCTTGTTTCTGGGATCACCACTATTAAATTGACCTCAAGCGCATCACAAAAACCTCTTCTGTGACTCTCATCCCACCGGGGCGCATGGCACCAAAATATCTAGCTTGTGCAGTCAAGGAAATAACCTCAGTGAACCAATCTAAAACGCCAGTTGGCCAGTGCACCAACATAGAGCACTAAAATTGGAAAGTGTGTCTTGAAGACTCTCCAGAGCTTGAATGTGCCTTGTAGCTTACTTATTTGTATTTATCTTGTTTGCTAATGGAAATTGTAGCTAATGATGGAATTAACGGAAAAGGCAGAGGTCACCAAAATGACTGAGCTTTATTTTCTCAAGACAACATTCACTACAAACTTCTCTGCTATTTGGCCAAATTTTTGTCCAGACATCTAAGTCTGGATAAAAATACTGGAAGGACAGAAACTGACAGATAGATGATCACACCAACTGACTGGCAGGTCCAAGTAAGCAGGTCTAATCTTCGTGTGTTTGATCATTTTTGGACTTGTTCGGCATACACTGCAGATTTTCACCATTTTCCCCTCAACAAATAAATATGAAATTCAACCGGGGACTAAGTTGTGCATACCATGTTGTAAGCGGCCCCCGCTGAGCTTTAATCTGATCAGTGTTGTGAAAACAATTCTGATAATGCTGTGGAATTAAACCGATGAGGCCCCCTGTCGACTGTTACATTTGAAACCAGTAGCACACAGGCCTGGCCTAATGACTCGGCTTACAGCTCAGATTGGCTGGGAAATGGTCTTGAATAGTACTTAAGGGAGCCCTTAATATTGAATGCATTGTGAGCTAATTAGCTACAGTAAAATACTGTGGATATACAGTATACGGGAGTTCAGCAGGACCACGATTTGGTTAGAATGAATTGAAGTTTGTAAAGTCCGCTCACCAGAGACACTCTAACATTTTCATTTAATTAATTCCAAAACCAAACAATATTTCTGTGTTAACTGTATTGTTGAATTAGAACTGAATTTTGAGCCCGGTTAAAAGCTGTTAATATGTCACCTTATTAAGAGAGAGTAACCATTTAGATTCCTGACATCTGTTTGGAAATTTGCTGCAAGACATGTGACTGAGCTGCTGGCGGGGTGCATTGAGTCCGGCCCAGCCTTCACTTCAGCTTCAGTGTGACCAGTTGGCTGGTATTTTATTGTTCTTTTAGTGGGCAGTATGCAGTACATACTGAGTAAGTATGTAGTATGCAGTATGTTATGACGTGATTTTGAAAAGTAAAGAAACTAGCAGTTGCGTACATGCTTATAGCAGCAAGCGTGTTGTTACATGTATTGAAAATTGCATCTAACTGGACCCAAGTGACTTTTGCATGTAAGATCATGCTAATTAGCTCTCTAGCTTGCAAACTGACTTTGTAATGGACTTTCCCAAATTGAATATTTGTTTGGTGGCTCATTCAACAAGCTATGGTACAGGACAAGACTACACGTCTTCATGTTAATAATGTGGTTGTTGTTCAGAGTCTGTGTCTCTTGTGCTGTGTAGCTGCTGTCTGGTTCAGTGTGACCGCTGCTCTCCCTATGATACACCGCTGATTTTACAGCTCTATGCAAGATTTGATATAGACGGCTCAATCTAATGAATGCAAAACGATGGGGCATCATCATGAAACCAAAAAATGAAATGTAAATCTTTCCCTTTTGGTTTCAGACTTTTTTTTTAAAGGAGAACACAGGACACGTAATTGACAAAGCTGATGTGTGCGCTGTAGTAAACTCTTTATTACAATATAAAATATTAATTATATATAATAAACATCTTCATCACTGAGACAGATGCTGGTAGAGCCCTAGCATTTTCGTATTAAAACTTGACGCACCTCTTGTTTTGAAACAAAACACTACTGCCTGATTTTTATCATGAATTTATCTGCAGTCAAACCATCTGCTCGGCTGTAAACATTGCACTCCAAAAAACCCAACTCACAAAAGATTGTCTGTGTTTAAGAGTTAAAAGCAGTAAATCACAGCATTTGTCTGCCCATCTCAATCACTCTCTCAAAATGTGAATGAATAAAACATTGTCTCTATTCTTCCGTGACGTAAGTGATGAGAGGTCACGATATGATGTTAAAGGTCACAGGCCCACCTCCATTCCTATTGGCCAAAACTACTCTCACAAGCAATCATGTGTGTGATCAATACCAATAGCAAACAGCGCTGGTATCATGGTGACAATTACAGGTTTGGAGATTGCGCAGGCCTCGTATTCAACAGGCTGTCCTGGTGCGTTTGGCGGAGCAGCTCGAGCTGTGTGATTTGGTAGAGCCATAAATAGAGTCAGCTACGCTGTCATTTTCATTACTGAAGAGCCTGGCTCTGGTTATACCACTTCATACAGCAGTTTTTTTTCTCTTCTGGATCTAGGGTTTATCTAAATACTTCTGTGTTTGTATGTGTGATGTTGACCTTGCAGGTTTGGGTCAAATAGTGACTGAGTGATAACACTTTCTATGACTTTATCTATATTTCACAATCCAGGCACTCACTTGGAGTCAGAAAGTGTTCATTAATAATAGCAGATTGCTTTACTTTTGTTTCTCTGTTCTTAGGTATAGTATAATAATAACAATAATGATTATAAAATAATAATAGTAATAAAATGCCTCTTCAATAATCACGAATGCCTCTTCAAAAAAAGGAAACATGTATAAACGGTGTTTTAATGAAAACAAGTCAATAAACAGCAGAGAAAATACGGTCTGTGGATTGATTTTAAGGTTTATGTTCCACATAGTGAGCCTGAGTCTCATCATACTTACATACTGTACATCCCTGCGTAAAGATTTTGTTTACATGTATGAGTGAGAGTAATCCCCTCACTCATAACCACCCACATTTTGCTTAATTTCTTAGGACTAAGCAATTCAATTCAATTCAATTCAGTTTATTTTGTATAGCCCAGAATCACAAATTACAAATTTGCCTCAGAGGGCTTTACAATCTGTGCACATGCGACATCCTCTGTCCTTCCCTCACATCGGCACAGGAAAAACTCCCCTAAAAAACCCCTTTAACAGGGAGAAAAAAGGAAGAAACCTATGGGAGAACGACAGAGGAGGGATCCTTCTCCCAGGATGGACAGAATGCAATAGATGTCATGTGTACAGAATGAGCAGCATAACAGTTCTTAGATACAACACATTCAATGTATATGACATAAATGATTCATATAATAAGACTACTTATAATAACAGCAGCAATTATTACAGTAGAATTATAGCCATGAAAATAGGGATAGTAATGTGACTAATAATAATAATCGAAGCAGCAGTGGGTGTCAGTCGGCCCACAGCAGGAGGCACGACCACGGTCCAGGTACCACAACGATTCATGGAAACCTGCAGAACGAGAAAGCAAAAGGGCTTCAGGGTGGAAGTAAAGCTAAAATGCTTAATGGTACAGGTAATAGTAATAGTAATGTGACTAGTAATAATAATAATGGTGGTAGCAGTCGGTGTCAGCAGGGCCGAAGCAGGATGCACATCTACGGTCCAGGTACAGCCACGATTTATAGAAGCCTGCGAAGCGAGAAAGCACAAAGACTCCAGGGTAGAAGCAAGTCAGTAAGCGTAATAGTACGGGCAATAATAATAGTAATGTGACTAATAATGATAGTGGTAGTAGTAGTGGGTGTCAGCAGGGCCTCAGTAGGTGGCACGATGACAGTCCAAATATAACCCCGATTCCTGGGAACCTGCGAGGCGAGAAAGCACAAGAACTCCGGGGAAGAAGCAAAATCAGTAATGTGCATAAATAGGAGATTAATACATAAAGAAGGAGGGAGAGAAGAGGAGAGAGGAGCTCAGCGTATCCTAGGTAGTCCCCCGGCTGTCTAGGCATATAGCAGCATATCTAGGGGCTGGACCAAGGCGAACCTGAACCAGCCCTAACTATAAGCGCTATCAAAAAGGAAGGTCTTAAGCCTGCTCTTGAAAGTGGTGAGTGTGTCTGCCCCCCGGACTGAAACTGGAACCTGGTTCCACAGAAGAGGAGCCTGATAACTGAAGGCTCTGGCTCCCATCCTACTTTTATATACTCTAGGAACCACAAGCATTCAGGAGGGACAAAATTAGTGACTCAACACATATTCAACTTTTCTGTCCATGGTGAAGGCAAACAAATTCTCTTAGTGTAAAACATAAAATAGGATTTTAGTCCTCGCCTAAGAAACACAAAGGCCTGACGTACCATTGCCTTAAAAAAGTTGATTTGGCTAAGGTTAGCTTACAGTTGTCTATTTACACATCCAGCAGAAACACAGCAACATTACTGTAGCAATAAATAGGAGTTGTGTGTCTGACCACGTGAAATTGAGGCATTTTCTCTATTGATTTTTTTTGTTACCTCTTCTGTGGTCGCCACCACAGCTTATCTAGCTTTTCAGCTGAAAACAGCTCCACAGTGTTCACCAGCTAGTTTCATTTTTTTCAGTCTGCTGCTTGGTGCTGGGCACAAGTGGAATAAGAGCTTTTTTCACTGGAAAAACAATGTTGGTGAGAGTGCTAAAACTGAACTAAAGCAGGAATGTTGTGAAATTAAAATCTAAACAATGATGACCTGGTAACCTGGTACATGCGAGGCACACTACTTGTTCTGTTGCTGGGTGCAAGAACAAACCAAAAAGTCTTCATGTACTCCGATTATCTGAGGATGTGAAGACTCAGCAGATTAACTTTTTTCATTTGTTATGCTCCAGGGTGCCTGAGTTTGAGGAGTGGGCTGAAGCTGGAGCGCAGGAAATCTTTGCGAGCAACAGTAAATCTGAGTGCAAGCAAACAATTTCAGCAAAAGCAGAGCAAATCAAAGTGCAAGCATTATATATTTTGAAAGTGAAATCAATAAGTCATGCTCTCAATTGTAAAGACCACACTCTTGAATAAAGATGGGGGAAAAAAGCTCTATACAGACAATGTCGTACTGTAGGTGTGCAATGCTGAATCGGTTGAGTACTCTATTAACAAAGAAATAATGTTGTGAAGATGAAATGTTCCATAATGTGCAGATTTAATGAATATCTTTACTGCAAGATCAGTGTAAATGATTCTTCTTTTCTTCAGGTTTTTCAATTTGTACCACCCTCATACTTATAACATCCTTACTGGATTGGATCCATAGACTGTAATTAAGAAGTGGGTGTAGTCAACGGGACATTATCCATTGATTTGTGGACTATGGTTTTGAAGCCTTGAGTTCAGCATTTCAGCTGTTGTAATCTTGGTATTTTGGAACCAGAAGTGACATGCAAGGGTGAAGCTTAGTACAACCGAAGGCCAAGCAAGACATTTGTAAGCGACCAAATGTTACAATTAACATTAGACTAGACTAGTTAGACTAGACTAGACCATGTCATATGGTAGCCCCGCCCCAAAACATACCCTGCATTATTGTCTATTTTGCTCTAAATGCACCATCATTTACTAAATGATCATCATGCTGTATTGAACATGTTTATTGATGCAATAAATCAAGTGAGAATTAGGGTCATTTTCTCTCAGACTTCTATACAATCAGACTTCTTTTTGCAAGCAAAGGAGTCGCTCCCTGATGGCCATTAAAAATAACTAAATTTAAGGAACTTTAACATTAGCTTCACTTTTCAGAAATTGCTTCCTGTTTGGATCAAGAATATAAGCAGTAATAACAGCAGTAGTAGTCATACACTAGCGGCATGAGTAGTAGAGGTGATAAAGACGGTCTTCCTTGAACTTTACATTCGTCATGAATTGAGGTAATCCTGATGTAAGTTTTTGCTCGTCAAAAGTGAGCCACACAGAACTCAGACATCGTTGTAAACATACAGTAAGGAATAATGTCCAAACAAAAGAGACCTGGACCTACTTGCAGGCTTTGCTTGTATGGCTGAATAGTGACAATCCAAGTAAAAGTGTTACACAGACAGATACAGCTCCTCATGTATCATAAACTCTCGACATGGCACCAGCTTCCTCCCAGGAAAAGGAAGAGGGATTCGGGGGCCCGAGCAGTTTGCAAAGATCACAGCTATGAATAATATGAGTTGAAGGCACCTTTATTAGCAAGCTGAAGAGATTAAAAATTGCAAAACGTGTAAACGTCTTTAAGAAGCTGAGGCTCAGTGATAAAACGTGATGCGTGCCTCTGAGGTTGAGAAGAAGGCGGGGAAGGCAAGCGTTAGGAAACACATGGACTTTGGCAAATGTGGTCTCAACAGGATGTTCTGGGCCGGGTTATACCTTCACTTTGACTGCTAGCCTTTTTCCGGCTGCTGGTAAGCCTTCAATTAAATGACGGCTACCTTTTTCAAGTCACTAATCCTCTTACAGTTTGGAACCCTACCCTTTGACGTACGGAAAATGCACACACACAAACGCAGGCATGGTGTGTGCGTGTGTGTGTGTGAGGGAACATGTGAGGCTTCTTCAGCCTCACTCTCCTGCTGCCTGTCTTGCAGTCCTCCTGCCTTCTGGTGCCTTGTTAACTTGACAAAAGAGGCCGTTCTTGTCACAAACTGAGCCTGGAGGTAAAGTCTAGGGTAGAAAAAAACCTGAACCTATGTCATACATAAACATGAAAGTGTCTGTAACTAACATATATTTCATACAGCCATCTTTGTAGCAGAACTATGAATAACAAAATCAAAAATCAAACGCGACACATATGCGATTCAGAAAGAGTGTAGAAAATGCGAAAATCTATATTTTAGACGGGAAGCTCTGGAGATTTAGAAAACATTACCTCACATGTCAATTAATTCATTCATCCAGCTGGCTGTTTCCTAGTGGTTGTAATGAGACTGGGTAAGGTATACAGAAGAAACACTCAAGTGGTATTCAACTTTTTTGCCACGTTCTTACCTGTGATGAACTTATAACTTGCCATGCATGCGATTACAATCCTTAGATGTTTTTCTAATTATTCTACTAATTTTATATTTTTGGTTAATTGAATAATGACTCATTTAAATTATTTTTGATCTCCCTTAGGTTTTCCACCTAACTTCCTAATCCTTCAAATAATGCATGTTTTTGACTTGAGCCACAAGAACATTGCTTTCTTAATACAGTGTATACACATTTGAAATCAAACATTAACTTAATTTGAGAATGGGAGGAAATTGGACCACCTCTCTTTTGTGAAGTGTAAAAATAAAGGAAAATGTACTTCCTAAAGGTAATTTATTTTCTTGCACCGAGTGCTCAAATTGCTGAAAGCAGGAAGTGAGGAATCTTGGGTAGTTTAAACGGAGGCCAGAGTGATGTGCGAAAAGCACCTCAAAACTTTCAAGATTTTATTTTAATAATGTTTCAACCCATATTGACAGCTAACATTTCTGCTATGACTGCAGCTTCTGTGATGCTGAATTACTCTGCAGCCATAATTGCCCTGCTTGTGGGACCACATAATACTTTCTGATACATACAGCATAATCATAAAATATTATCGACAGAAATTTAAAATATACTTAAGTGTTTTGTGAATGTTTATGACTAGATATCTGTGGGGACTTGGTCGATTTTTCTTGTACTGGTGATCATATGGACCGATAAACCCTTGAAGTTGTCTTATATACTGTAGCCAGACACACAGACAACCGCCCCTCACTGAAGCTATTGATCAGGATGAGGCACAGACCTCTGTAAGAGAGGGGTGTTCCCGCTATAATCAGCCAACACTGAGTATTGATTGGCCAGTGTCAGGCGAGTCGAGTAAAGGGAGGACACAGTCAGAGTCATGGGCAATTAATGATCTCCATGCCACAGTGAGAAGTCCTCTCTCCTCTCCCCTCCTCCCCCTCTATCTCCATCAGGCAATTAAAATCTATTGTAATGGGTTTATAGACACGGTAAATATGCATCTGCATTTGCATACTTGGGGGGTGCATGCATAGTAGCGAATACACAATGCTGTGGATTGTTTGGAAATAGAAAATGTAATCAGTTTTAAACAAGCATTTATAAAAGGTGATGTTTTCCTACAGTCACTAAGAGGGCTGGGAGAGCATACACTTTATTATCTCACCCAGGGGTAAGCCTGGGAGGAGATTATGTGTTTGCTCGTGTTCGTATGTCTGTCTGTCTTTCCAGGCTAATCTTGCTTACCACTGTACCCATTGGCTTCCAACCCTTTGGCGTATTCTTTTTTTTGCTCATTTATCGTTGTATACTGATAACTACAAACTGTATTTTATTGACTCTTCTATGCCATCACTGACTGCTGACTCCTCACCTCCTTAACCGACCATTGCTCCAAGGGATCAGCAACTGCTTCAGTTTGGAATAATGTTTGTGCCACGGATTAAAAATTGTACCTGTCCAAATTTGCACGTCTTGATAATCTGCAACCAACGTCCGAAGTATTTCTGCTCAATTTGCCATCAACACTGATGAATATGGTCGTGACTCAATGGGGCAGTGCGTAATACTTGGAGTGTGTCTGGTTGAGCCAGAGAGACTGTGGCTGAGCTCAGGGAAGACATGTGTAATGGGAGCAGAGGAAAATGTTAGCAGTGAAGTCATGTAGTGTAAGTAAATGTAGAGTGTAGGTTACATTTTACCCAATAAACATTGCGTAAATACTTCTAACCCTAATACCCAAGAAGTTCCCATGTCTTACTGCTGCTGGGCAAGAGCTCTTGCCCAGCAGCTGGGAAGTAAGAGGGAGGGACTGTGGGATTACAACCCGGTCTCTGGACAGATACAGAGTGCAGCACACTCTGCTCCGCCTAGGTTGCAAAATGTAGATAAACATATTTAGTCAGCGTCTTTTTACTGGACATCACACTCACGTTTAGCCATGTGTTGTTGAGAAAAAGGACCTGAAGCTTAAAACCAGTGAAAATCCCATCTGACACGCTTTCGGTCTAGACGGGGGGGTTAGACAATTGTGGTTGTATTCATTCCATCAAACATTACAGCAGTGGTCGTTGCAGAAACACCTGGTGGAAATATGCACTCTAATGAGTGCACTTTTCTAGTTACATATTACATTAAACATATATATAACAAAAGGTAGATGTGTATATTGTAGTATTTTTAAACAGGACACTCTTACCTTCGAGCTCTCCTGCAGAACATGGAATAGTGTGGCCTGTGTGGCTAGCTGCTACTGCTGTACAGCTAAGTAAAATATGTCATGGTTAATTTAAGATAATTCCCAGTTTTTGCAATAATAGTGCTACTAAATTTAGCAAAAACTTACAGTGGAGTGTATAAATTCAATAATCAGGTATTGAACATTAAGCTACTTATACATGAACAATATGTAGTTACTGTTAATAGCGTACTAGTAGGTTTGGATACATTTGCTAAATTTTAAAGGGCCATGCCAGCATTTCTCTATAGTTTTTCCAATTTCCAATAAATCAATTATATTTTACCGAAGACCATTTTCTAGACTATAATATATTTGTGTTTTTTATTATTATTAATTTTCAAATAGCCACTGGTTTTCATTATTTTTTGACACAGCGAAAATCAACTTGCAGAGGGTTGATAGTGGATTGAGTATATTTACAGTGCAGACATAAAAGTGATACAAATTTCCTCTCTCTTCCAAAAAGCTAATTTGTGTATTTCCCCAAAGTCCCCCTTATTACTTTAAAAATTCCACCATTTGTATTCATAGAATGTTAACTTGTGATTAAAGCCCCCCAAATTCGCCAACAATATCACTGAGGACATGGCCTCAGTGTCCTCAGTGGTAGATATGTCCCTGCCCTTCATATTCTTCATACAACAGTTTAAAGGTGTTAAGCTGAGAAACTTTTCACCTCTTAAACTCAAAGGAGAACTTCTCAAACAATAACTGTTTTGACGATGGCTGTTTTGTCATGCAATATGTGTCTACCATTCCATATCAACATACTGTACACATAACTGTAAGGAGTCACAATCACGTAGACATAAGTTCAAAATCATGGTTATAGGAATGCTAATGAAAATAAGCTTTCTGTAATGACCAATCAAAGCAAAAGAAAATAAATCCCATTATCTGTCAATATCAGTGCAAGCCTCTGAGAACGGCGGGCCTAGCTGGGACACAGTGATTTACTGTCCAATTTACAACGGCCCCTGTATCCGTTTCAATCAAATCTCCAATATTAACACCAAGCAATAATTCCTTCTGCTTTATTACAAATGTAGCCCTCCTATTCGATAAATCAGCTGCCAGAAGCCGGTATAATTCACAGTGGAAATCAGGCATATTTTATACTGGCGGAGTCACAGTCAAAATGAACCATTATTTCAGCTTTATGTGCTTTTTGTGCAGTGAGAGAGAGACACTTGAGTCTTTCTTCTTACTGCAGTTTTTTTCCTCTTCTAACTTCTTAGCAAAACTTTGCTCAAAGCTTTTGACACAGTTCACACAGGAAACAGATGAAAAAGTGAAATAATATGGTGAGGATTTTGAAGGACACTAGTGAAATGAATGAAACGTGGAGCTTCTAACATTACTGTAAATGTTGAAGCACTTGCACTGCTGAGTAACTAAATGTCTTTGTTAACCGTCTCAAAGCACAACAATAGGCCTGTAACTGAAATGATCTTGAGCTAACTGTTAGTTTAACTGTTAAGATTACACCTTATTCAATGTTAACAGTTTGGTTTAAATTTATCAAGATAAGAATGTTTATATTCAATAGTTCTGAAAGTAAATGTGGTTTAGTTAAAAGCTGAATAGGGTTCATTACATGTAATGAGTTTGGGGGGTAATGATGCGTTCGAGTGTCCCTGGTAAATTTGTAAATAATTTGGAAGTTTCAAAGTTTACCTCCAGGACATTGTCCTTCAGCAGCCAATGAAGTGGTGAATACATACAGTTATTAATAATAATAATAATAATAATAATAATAATAATAATAATAATAATATATATTAACAAGATATTTGATTTTACAAGTTGGGACATACGACTTGAACTTGATGGACAACTCTATACTTGTACTCTGGTTTTGATCACATTTGGGATATAGCATTTGCATGGAACATGAGAAAACATAATGATTTGTTTTACTTTTTATAAAAACGTTTGTATAATAACTATGTATACACCTATATTTTTCAATTACTCGTGTATATAATAGTCCTATCCATACTTTTATTTGTTGGGCATTTTCTAAACCCTATTTATATTTTCCATTGTCTTTCATTGTGTTGCTGTTCATTAACATACATGGGAAGTATAGTAGGCACATTGGGAGCCATGTGACAAAAAGTGATTGCTCACAGTGTAAAACGTCGAAAATGAATGTGTGAATACATAAGGAAAAAAATCTTGACATATAAAAACGAAAAAGATATAACGAGAAACTAAACATATTTGGCCAGCTGCCTTGTGAGTTACACTATACATGCATTCTTCAAATTAGTCAGGGTTTTTGCCTTTTCCTAAAGGATCCTGGGTAACAGCCTATCAACATAAAACGTTAAAAAAACACTTCAAACAAAACAACTTGTCAGATTGAAGGTTCACCCATCATGTCAGAAGGAGATGACTTTAAGGAACAAATGACATCATTAGAACTTTTCCTAACTTCATTCATGTCCTGTTCCAGTGATTTGATCAACATTTGTATCGCTGTTTCTTGGCCCAGATACTGATGGCTCTCTCTCAAACGCTGCCTATCTCATTACAGTAATGAACTTTATAATTACCTCCACCCCCTTAGAGAAGAATGGAGGCCATTAAGACACTGGGATTGGCTTTTATATCATGTACTTAGCCCAGGACACTAACCAGCAGCCATTTTCCATCTCAATAAACTCCCACATCCTTCAAGCTGTTGACAACACTTCCTTTCTTTCCTCAGAGTGACAGGGGTTAAAACATTTCCATGCAAAATAAATGGCATTAAGTTTCAATGCAGACTTCAGAATGTCTCACAACCTTTAGCTGAGGCTTTCTACAGGAGCACCTCTAATGTCACGATTGGCTTTCAAACTGTTGTAATAGTATATAATAGTTTTATTTTAGTAGCTCTTGACATCTGTTCTGTCCGTTATGATAACATTGTAGCATTAGTAAGAGCAAGAAACACTACCAGACAATTATATACCCATGTTGTAAAAAGTGGACAGTTTTGCCCAATTTTGCTTCAACTATATCCAAAATCGTAATAAACGGTAAAAAAGTCATAGTAAAGGTTTACATCATGTGAATGGAAGCTGGCAAATCACACATCACATTAAATCACAGAGGTTTTCTTGGTTCATACCTTGAAGGTATTGAGTACCAATACCCAGCCCTACTGGTCCTTGAAGTGCCTTTTTATCATTATCCATTGTAATACTGACATGTTCAAAGATAGGAGAACACTATAAGCGTCCCCATGGGGAACAGAAATAACATATTGAATGGCTTAGCAGGAGGGGTAAGGCTCTGATATGAAGATGGAGCCTGGACATCTCAAAGATACCTGATTAAAATGTTCCCAGAGACAACCACCATAGAAGTCTTCAACAATAAATATGTTAATAATGCATCATACAGATTGAATGTTGTTAGAAAAAGTGACCTGACCCTACCCTTTACATTCTGGACTATGCAGTACAGTGTTTAAATGAAGTCTTACAATTTGACTTCCTAATGACAAAGTCTTCATTAAACTAATAGTCGCTTCTAACAAAACAAACTGCCTCTCATCACCGTATCATTGTGCTACAACTGTAGATTACGAGCTAACAAGTAGCACAAGGAACACTTTGGAGGCATCCATGGAAGACCATTATATCAATCAGCAATTAGTTTTCAAGTTGTTAAAATCATAACAAGATAAAATAAACTTTAATATTTACTTTAATTATACAATTGATCATACACTTTCTAACATCAAATTAAAGCTGAAAGAAACATTACTAGGCTTGTTTGCATTTTATTATTAGAGCTGTTGCACAACATTGGTCTTAAATGAGCACAACATGGTGTGAAAATAGATTTGAATTTCAAACTAATGACTTGCTGATTCATAACTCGGTTTGTGCGCAATTTCCATGACTCTGTAACCAGCGCAAATAGGTAATGAGCAAGTACAGATGTTATATACCAAACACTGTCGATGGGTGTAACAACAAATAGCACTGAAACAAAGACTAGAACTCTACTTCCAACAAACAATTCTTAACATAGCATTGTTGCGGTATAATTCTACTCCATGAGCCATGGAAATGAAGACCAAAAAGCAGAATTTCATCCTGCAATCTACTTGTACTTGTCAGACCGCGTTATACATAGAACCCATTTGTGAATGCATTGTGTTTGGCTTGGATTAATTAACACTTATAATATAGTGGGGGAATCAGGCGAGTCAGGCTTGTGTTATAATAGGGGAGCATTTTGGCTTGCAATACTGGACAAAGAGTTTACCTCCGAGGTGTGTGTGTGTATGTGAAAGAGAGCGAGGGAGAACAAGAAACACCAACCTACTGCAATACATTGTATGCTATCATGCTGAAACATATGGACAGACAGGTCCTTTGTCACTGAGGGCAAATTTGACATGGTTTGATACAGAGAGGCAAACAAACACAAAAACACTATCCTACTTCCTCAATGCCAACCTGTCACTCTGTCAAGGCAGTGTGTGTGTGTGTGTGTGTGTGTGTGTGTGTGTGTGTGTGTGTGTGTGTGTGTGTGTGTGTGTGTGTGTGTGTGTGTGTGTGTGTGTGTGTGTGTGTGTGTGTGTGTGTGTGTGTGCGTGCGTGCGTGCGAGCGTGTGTATGAATCTGAGAAATGCAGACCTCGGCTATGCAAAAGTACAACAGAGTGGAGGTTTGCCAGTGTGTGTGATACCTTTGCTATATTTTTGAATGCTAGGAAATATTATACAATTTGCTGTACGCCTAATATTTACACTAACATAAAAACAAATCCAAAGTTGAGAATGCGTGGTTGCCTATACAATTAATTCAAAACTAGTTGCAGTCACTCATCCTGCTGCAGTGTGATTGAATTTGTTCAAAAACCTCCCCATCAAATGTCCCATGTTTTTGGTTAAGTGATGGCGTTTAAGTATATTCGATCAGAACAGAAATAAGAGGGAGGACGTTGTAAAACTCATGTTCTTGGTTGTATTTGTCTGATTCGGTCACCACCTGCATGTTCCAACTGATGGAGTAACATTTGCAGTACCTCAAGAGCACCTATGGGTGTCCCTCTTTTTCTTCACAAGGCATCTTGCCGCCGTTCTTCACTGGCGCTGTGAACAAGTTATTGTGTGTGTGTGTGTGTGTGTGTGTGTGTGTGTGTGTGTGTGTGTGTGTGTGTGTGTGTGTGTGTGTGTGTGTGTGTGTGTGTGTGTACGTGTGTTCAGGACAAAGGCACCTGTGCAGGAAAAAAGTAATATCAATATTATATATCTATTCAAAAGTGCAATTAATAATAAGAAAAAGTGAAACATTATTATTATTATTATTATTATTATTATTATTATTATTATTATTATTAGCTATACAAAGGACCTGACGGACACAGTTTTTTTGTGTTAATAAGCGTGACATGGAATCATACTTGAAATCAAAATATCTAGTCAGATATATGCAGTTTCTGGTATTCATACAGTGGCTTCAGTGAGCGAAATATGATTTTAAAAACGGGACCTAAGTTTTTCTGGGTTATTAAGGTCCATTTCACTCTTAAAAGTTGTAATTGCAATTAGTGAAGTAATATATTTTTCTTCCAATGGTGGAAGGATAAAGCAGGAATATGGAGTTCACTGCTCCATGGGTAACTTACTCCTATGCATCCTATGGCATCCTGCTCATTTATTACCCTTCTTACTTTTCTCCTATGAAGAGAGTGTGAGGAAACTTAATACACAAAAAAATACCCATATTTAAATGTTTGTACTCTACTTACCAAATATTGCCCTTCTGTTTCTTGACATAATAATTATTCTTTGACTACTTGTGTCTTTTCACTATATACAGCAGTTACTGCTGTCTCTCCATCAAATAAAAGGGTTTATTATCAAGTGTGTAGTAGGAAATAGGGTGTCTGATATTACATATTGTGAAGGAAAATTGTGATTTTGGACTGCATAATTAAAATTGACTTGATTAAAGAGTCAAGTGTGAATGACATAATGACCAGATTTTAAGTATAGCTGTACAAACAGTGGTCTTCTACATTACCCCTGCACCTTAAACATCTGTTTTGGTGGGTTAGCAGCAGTCAATCAAAAGACGGGATCTAACACTGCAACCTATCAAGGTACTAAAACAAGTTAGGTATGTCTACATAGGAACAACTAAACAAACTTTATAAACTTCCAAATTAAAATGAAATCTGGACACTAGTTAATTTCATCAACAGACAATTACAACAGTTTAATTTGTGTTTTAATTGTTGAATCACTTGTTTTTATTTATTATAATTTTACATTAATTATTGCTGTACATTTAGTAAGAAAATACAGTATGTTATACACTCATTTTCCACCAATGTACTGTAACATCATAATATTCAGTTTTTAAGTTTTGGAAAGGAATATTCAAGGGACATAAGACTTGCTTCGAATTGGAGAAAAAGGAGAAAATGAATGAGAGGAGGAGACAGAAGTGAAAAAATCTGGCAAAGCTATTTGCTTTTACTGTAAATGTATTGGTCTCTTACTGATAAACAAAGGTAATAGCTAATATTGTCAACATAGAATATATACCATCAAAGAGTTTCTCAAGTACTTGCCTTTTCTATTCTATCTAAAGTTCAAATCCAACCTGTGCTGCATGTTTCTCCCCCCTCCCTGTCTGGCACTGAAATCAGCTCCTGATGTCTAGCAGAAAGAAGGAAGAATTTAAAAGATGAACCAACATGTGTTAAAACTTAAAGGGTGGATCTGGTTGGGTTCACACTCTCTATAAGCGTTGTTGTACCTTTAACCTCACACTTCTCTGTGCTGAGAGTCTACAAACTCCTTCAGTAAGGTGTGTGGTGGTTTTGGACTACACATTAACAACAACACATTATTAAGCAGCGTGTTGGCGTTGGTCTGGTCTCATCCAGCTTCAAGGTGTAACATGGAAATTTGTGGAAGGACACATAAGGCAGAAGTTGATTGGAGGTAAAAAGACTTCGGTCAGCATTGACCTGAAATAGTGTCGCATCTAAGACCTGCTCGATCTCTCTCACCAGCTCTTGGTCTGGTCATATTTACAATCATGACGTTTGTATGGATGACCCAGAGAGGAGTTATGCATGATTGAGCGTGGAGCTGTTTTATGACTGTCATCCACATCAAGACAGAGACAAGAGCTTGTAAGTAAGACAGAATGGAAGCATTTATAGTGAATAAACCCCTGTTCAGCATCACAGTGAAGTGTAGACCCTTCTTAAGTGGGCGTAGGGTGGCAGTTAAATACAGTTTACAGCATGATGAGTAAGATAAGAAGTGAAAATAACACAAAGATGAAGTCTTTTGAAGGGAATGTGTAAATACATACAGAACTGGTTTAAATTTTACCTGGGACTATTTTCATTTTCCTCTGTAATGCTTGGCTAGCTTCATTGTCAATGAGTCGCAATTGAAGTTTTGCTCAAACACTTGTTGACGTAATTATGTCTTTAAATAGCACTGGGAACTGAATAATGGAATTTTTACAGCGGAACAGGGTAAACCCAAAACATGTGATTTGTTGCCGCTTGCCCCTTCATTGGAGCGCTAAAAACAGTTGAGACCAGCTCAACCAGCGCGTCACCTGTCCGGCGTCAGTTTGTAGTGTCATGTAACCAGCTTGTGGCTTATGAAAAGACTTATGGTCTGTTGCTGTGTCGCTCGTAGTGCGAGCGCATCATCACTGTTTGCTCACCAATAATACAAAAACCTCATGTAAATACACTTTGAAGGAAAAGCTAAAAAGTGAAATCTATGTGCTGCATTCTTTAAGTCACATGAGGTACACATAGGTGGACAGATATTTTAAGTTGGAAGAGACAAAAAGGGTCCAGTCTTTTGATTTTATGTAGAGAATGAACAAATTCATGTGGGCTTTAATGATCACTGCTGATGATAGAGTTAGAGAGAGCTGGGGCATTTGTTACGAGGTTGACTCCTTCATTGGAAATATTATTAAACCCTTCCTACAAATTACAGTATAAGATAATAGTTAATACCATATCAGCTATGCAAATAAGGTGATTTCATTTGTGAACTTTTTTTCCAATTCAATTTTGAGTTTTCATGTTGTGCCCGCTATCAGTTGAGCAACAGCAGACTTCTGGATATGTGCCGGGATGAACATAAGTCCTAATGTTAGCTGAGGTACCCACCAAATAATATATGAAAACATGAAAAAAGGAGTGAACGTTTTATTTTTTTGCAATTTAAGGTTCAACGAAAAAAAACATGTAATTACTCATTTATTTATGCAAATTAGGCGTTTGTATAAACACTTCAAATACATTGTAATAAACAATAATAATTGTTATTAACTTTTTAGAAAATTTAACCACAGCACTTTTGTTTTTGCTCTTTTCCCAAGTTACATTTTTTCTATACACACAAAATGATTTTTTTTCTCAAATTTTGGTCATAAATTTGTTAAATCTGTGTAGGTGAGCAGCTGTCACAGGTTTTGAGGGTGTTTGCCTTTGGCATGCTGACTGCAGAACTGGTCACTAGGCAGTAAATCGTACTGGCTTTATGACCACACCAGCCCAGGACCTCCACATCCAGCTTCTTCACCTGCTAGATCGTCTGAGACCAGCCTCTGCACCAGATAAGACTTTCTGCCTCAACTAAAGAAAACTGTCTCAGGGACGCTCATCTTAGTGGAAGATCTGTTGGATAGTCCTGCAGTCGGCATGACAATGGCACAAGCATACACCTAACATGAATGTCATGCTTCCCGGATACCTTTTAGTCATTATGATGTATTGACTTGAATACTTTGTATCGAACAACATTGGAAATCTGATCATTAAAATGCTGCCAGTTTCTTAAAAAGCATCTTGTTGTGTGTTTTCTCAGACAGACTTCTCAAATCTGAAACATATCTGCTAAGTAGCCTCATGATCTTTCCTGGCTTGAAAAAGGAAGTGTCTGAATATATCTGTTCCTCCGCCTGAAATGTGGAATCCGCCACTGAAATCGGATTTAAGATGTTGTGCTTGCAGTGGCCCAATACCTACAATTATTCTACAGGCCAAGACTGACATAGAGAGGAAATGGAGGGAGTTTAAAATAGAAGAAAGGAAAAGAGAGGTGTGTTAGCAGAGATAGTGTGAAATAGAAGGAGCGATAGAGATGGACGAGCCCAGCACAAAGCACATAGCTGCAGGAGAGGCTTATGCTTTAGACGGCCATGTCAAAATGCAATGCACTCTCTGCTGCTGCTTTTTCTCCCTCTGCTCTCCTATCTATGTCCTCTTCTTCTTTCTGTCTCTCTGGTTTCCTTCCATCTGCATTCCCATCCTCCTCTCTATCTCCCTTCTTTTCTTCACCCACTGCCTCAACTCGCTTTGTTTTCTGCCTCTTTCTCCAGCATGTATGAAGACAGCAATGCCACTAAGCACATTGGTACTCCTCTCTGTCCTCCTATCTATCTTTCTCTCACTCACACACACACACACACACACACACACACACACACACACACACACACACACACACACACACACACACACACACACACACACACACACACACACACACACACACACAGACACACCCAACACCTCAGCATGGAAATTGAAATAATGATAATGTATCCCTCAGTCTGCATCAAAGTATTGCCACTTTAAAGAAATGCCGGCAGGCATGAAATGCAAACATGAAGCAGATGGATTGAGAAGGAGGAAGGTGAAAGACAGTGTGTATGTGTGTTAGTGTCTGTGTCTCTTTTTTCCATCCTGCCTTTACTTTGTACATTGGCTATAGCTTTAAGGCAGGGAATCAGTGTGTGTATATATGGAGGAAGGCTGCTGTGTTGTGTATATTGTCAGTCAGGGTTGATAGTGATGTGTTTGTAGCAACACACCTCTCACACTGTACGTGTGTGTGTATGTGTGTGTGTTGTAAGAGTTGCCTATACAGTGTTTTGACAGCATAGTTTTTCCAGTTTGTGTATGGTGTGTTCAAAGATATGGAGGCCTTTTGTTGCAGTGGTAACACTTTCTATGATGCCCATGTTTATAGTATTATAAAAATAGTTATAATAAATTGTCATCTTCTAATAGCCATGTTTAACCATAGTTAAAAGCACTCCACCATAATGCCTTAAAACAGTAATCATAGCATATTAAAAAGCATTTTATTAAAACGTATAAAGTCAAGTATCTTAATGCTTTTTTGCAAAATGATCTTAGTGAATTATAATTCTTAATCATTATATTGTGATGATGAGTTACTTTAAGCTGTCATTGTTTGCTTTAATTAAAGTTCTAATAAATATTCCATTTTGTG
This sequence comes from Anoplopoma fimbria, assembly GCF_027596085.1. NCBI lineage: Eukaryota > Metazoa > Chordata > Actinopteri > Perciformes > Anoplopomatidae > Anoplopoma > Anoplopoma fimbria. The sequence goes on from NC_072449.1 coordinate 13,321,610, forward strand.
TGTTGTTTTTGTATAGATTTAATAAAAATGTTCACTTAAAGCAAACAATAACCATTTAAAGTAATTTATAATCACATTATTTTGAATTACAAAAAGATTATAATGTATTAAAACTATGTGAACTATAATACACTATGATTCTTGCAAACATATGTCAACAAGTTACCAGCAATTATTATGTATTAAGATACTGAAACTTATTAGTCATTATAAAATTGTTTTAATTGTTTAGGGTATTAAGAATATTTACGAGTGCTTATATCTCTAATTATACAGCTATAAACATATTATACATGCATTTTAAGTATGTTTATAATGCATTATAGACATAGGCATTATAGGAAGGGTTGCACTTTTATTACACAACCGTGGGACAATCTCATGACTTCAGTCTACAGCAGGACAGTTTATATATAGTCATTCTCCATTGTTTTAACCTGACACTTGCAAACAGCGTTAGCTGCATCAGCTCCCTCTACCACTATGACCTCTGCCCTATGTGCTATGCTTTCAGGATAGTAATGTTAACGTTCATGTATGAGTGTATTATTTATGGGTTTTTTTATCGGAAAAACTCAATAGACAGTGACAAACTGAAAACAGCTATTAAATGGTCGTATCATAGTTTTTTATAGCGGAACTTTTCAACATCGTCCCAAGAAGGGCTTTTACGAAACTCAGGGATTGGAGCAGTGAGGTTAAAATACATTAAGATACAATAAAACACAATATTACATTTAAATACAAGACATGCATACAGATTTTAGGCTGAATTCAACAGAATCCTGTAACTATCTTAAGTGATCAGGTAGAGAGTTCCAGGACTTTGTTGCTCTCATAGAAAAAGCTTTCTGAGGAAAAGACATTTGCAGAATGGAACCTTATATTTTCCACTTGAAGCTGCTCTGGTTCTTCGACTGCGCCCTTAAACAGCACTATAATGTATTGAAATGCAATTTTAATTTTTTATATTATTATTCATTGCTTTGACTGAAATAATTTCCTTGAGATTATGATTGCATGTATGGTTACAGTATAGTTCAAGTAGTCCAGCCCATATCAAAAGAACGGTCCAGTCCTGTGCTTTTAATTTGCTAACGTGGCTACATATTGGTTGGATGAGGTATGGGGTTTTTCGCACAACTTTGTTCTGTATTTTGGAGCACCTACATGCAAAACCTGTGTTTTCTTTAACCATGAACAAACACATAAGGAGGAATACAAGCTGTTGAAAAACATTAAAACACAGATTAATTTGTGTGTGAGTGTCATTATGTGCATGCGTTGTCAGAGGAAATTAATTTAATCTGGATATAGAGTCCCCTAGTGTATTGAAGCCATAAAGTCTTTGGCCTTTGGGGTCAGGATTGAGGAATGCCATATTGTCATGATTTACCTTCCTTCTGTCCTGTTAAATGCTCCTTTAAGGCAGTTTGTGTGTGTGTGTGTGTGTGTGTGTGTGTGTGTGTGTGTGTGTGTGTGTGTGTGTGTGTGTGTGTGTGTGTGTGTGTGTGTGTGTGTGTGTATGTGTATATAGTGTGTTTCTGTAAAAACAGGTTCAATACAAAAGGATTCGATTTGTTGGTGTTAAAAAATGAAGTGTCGAGGCAGCCCAGGTCTCCTTTTTCACCATCACAAACACAAACACATTTCTGTGTTTTTGAGTGTACGCAGGTCAGTTAGCGCCATATGCCAGCAGACGTAATTAGCGTTTAATCGGCTTGATGTTTTGACTGCAGATGTTTCACAGTTCACTAGCTGTTTTGGTTAGCAGCGCTGCTAGCTAGTGACTCCCCGTAGGGCAGCAGGTGAGACAGACAGCAGGGTGCAATCTGCAAAAATGGACACACACACACACACACACACACACACACACACACACACACACACACACACACACACACACACACACACACACACACACACACACACACACACACACACACACACACACACACACACACACACACACACACACACACGTGTTAGGATGGCACAGTTTTTAGGACGTTAACCGACCTGGAGGTGTAACCTAACCTGAACCATGACTGCTGCATTCCTTACCTTTAGCTCTACCTTAACATAACCACAGTTAATACATGCTGAATGCATTACATAACTATATAAAGTAATGCTTTGTTCAAACAGAATTGATTTCTTTGCAAAGATTCTATTTCGTTTATATTAGAAATTCTTGATTTTGTACAATAAAATAGACAATATTTATAACTCAACTACCTTCTCAATAAGAGAGCAGTACCTAAACTGCTAACTCTTCAATTCTAATGATAATATATATGTGTATTACTTTATTACAATGTTGTTACAATCCAAAGTTATCCAATAAATACATTTAGGAAAAATATAAGAGACAAAATGAGAAGTAAGGCGGGGAGGAGGGTAAATGATGAATTGAGGACAGCTGAGGGAAGTGTTTTAGTCTTTATGTCTGTGTGGGAATCTACAAATTCTTTAAATGAAAACTTGCAAGGAACCATGAGTTTGTAGTAAGATGTTGGATCATTGTAGGTAATCTTCATAAATCTAATAAAAATAGACATATTTATAGGTATATTGGAAATGTCCAATGTAAATGTGCCATATACCTTTTACAAAAAAAAGGCCATAAAAAAGCCAGACCCCGGAGAAGAGACAGAGCAGCTCTATGCTTCAGACATGCTGCCATTTATCAATATTCATTATTTGACATTGTCTGCTGATGGAAATATGGTAAATCCAGGATTATTTGAATATCAGTGGAATTTGCACTCTAGATTTCATACTTCCATTTACATAGGGGGCTACTTGTTTACACATGCAGCCCTTGCAATATGAAATCTACATAATTTTCATTCATTAAGTGATGGTAAAATAAAATAGTAAAAATATAAAGAGAAAGAAAGATGGCAAAAGAGAAAGATGGAAAGAAAGAAAGTAAGAAAAAGGAGGAAAGAATGTATTAAATACAGTCTTATTGGTCTCCCATACAAAATACAGTAAAATAGAAAATACAATGTAATTGTGTAGCAGTGCTGGTAAATAGACATTTATGCAGAAAGATTGCAAGCATCTGCCCACCACCAAGCAGCAGATTGACCATTTGCAACTAGCCAGCAAAAAAGTCTAGAGAGTCTTGCTGCCTAAGAGTCGGATATGAGCTAAAAGGAGAGCAAATATTGAACTTACATTCACCAGGCTGAACCAAACACAATATTAATGGGATGATAATGTTGTTTTTATGTCCACTGGATGTGTAAATAAGCATTTTTTTAGAGTAATTCCCTAGTCACGTGAGACGTTTGTCAGTGAGGTTAATGTCAACTACGCTCTTTTCTGGTTTTGTTGCTTAAAACTGTAAAGACACTATGCATGCAACCAGCATATATTGACACACTGTCTCTGACATGTCAAAAACTGATGCCAGAAGGGGGTGTAGAGTGTCATAGTTCGAATCTTAGGGGCAGTGACAAAGCTAAGGTATTTGATGCACAGGGGTGAGAATGTGATGGTTTGTCATGTGGATAACTTGAGTTTGTGACACCTGAAGACTAGCCACAAACTTGGTCCAACTCGCAGGAAGGAGCATAAACCTTTAAGACCAATTAAACAGATCTGGTTGGTAACCAATGGAGTTCTGGAAGGAGGCGACCTTGGAGATCCTGTCAGAATGATGCAAATTTTGCATGTTCTTGCATCAAAACAAGGGAAGCCAGCAGCTTGCTCTGGTGATATGCAGCGACGTTTGTGACTGTACAGCCTACAGAACAAATTATAGGTGAGTGAACTTTGTAAATCGAAGCTGACTTCAGGTAAAACAGTTTATTTACTGATGTGTCTCCCTCAGGGAAGGCACAAATATCAATCAGATGCTCACTTCATTACATTGTATGTCACGGCATAGATGCACAGTGTGTAATTACAGTGGCACTGACCAGTCTGAATATGGCGCATCACATACTATTGTAAATTGATGCATCCGCTGCTCATTGTGTTACATTTGCATCAGACTGCAGCAGTGGAGTGGCCCAGTACGTAAATCCTGAGGTGTGTGTGGAGAGATGGACTGGTCTTGATAGTGTTGTAAGTGAGATACAGTTAAACAATAGTGCGTGGTGAGGAAGTGCCGTGCTGAGGGTGTCATATATTACAAGGAAGGCAGACTCCAAACAAATTATGGCTGTGTCTTTGTGTTGTTCTTTGCTCTCCATCTTTCCCTCTCTATTCTTCTCTCTCTTTCCTTGTGTTATATATTTTCACACCTCGGTGAGTCCATCACGCAAACACACACACACACACACCCACACACACACACACACACACACACACACACACACACACACACACACACACACACACACACACACACACACACACACACATTCTGCTTGTCTGACTGTCTCCTCCGCCCTCCTCCTCCTCCTGTCGTTCCTTCTCTCCCTCTTCCTCCTCTACTGCATTTTTCGTCTTATTTCTCGTTCTCACTTCATATCACCTTTCCTCCCTCTCCCTCCCTCTCTCTCCTTCCCCATCTCCCTCCTTCCTCCCCCACTCTCTTGGGTCATGTTGCAGCAGCTCCAGCAGAAATAATAGGAGCAAAGGCGTGAGGTTGTTATTTGCATAGAAATAGCATGACGCCCCAGGCAGCTTCAGGAGAAGGACACAGAGATCATTTGTCTCAAAATTTTAATGAAAACTTTTGCTGAGACAGAGATTTCTTTCCCTCTACACCCCCCACCCCCCACCCCTCCCCCTCCCTTCCTTCTTCCCAAATTACCATTCTTCCTCCGTACCTTCCACACCGTCCGATCCTAACGCTCTCTCCTCTCTTCTTCCCTTTTTGAAGTAGCACAGTGTGATTTGAAATTAGATGACACATCAGTATTGTGCCGCTGTGCACCACCAGCATATCAGCCTTACTGCCGTTGTGTCAAACATTGTAGGAAATACGGAGAACTCGAGCTGTCTCTGTGGTGAGGAGGGTTGTGGACGTTTGAAGCTGGTTAAATGTCCGGTAAAGTGGCTGAAACCCAAACACACACACACAACACACACACACACACACACACACACACACACACACACACACACACACACACACACACACACACACACACACACACACACACACACACACACACCTGAAGAAAAATTAGAATGCTGAATATTTTCTTAAAAGTCTCCTTGGACAGAAAATGTTTCTTGTACTGACGGAGAATTTTTTTTTTCCAGTTTCTGTTCAACTTCAAACTGTACATATTATTGTCAATATGGTAAGAAACTATTTAAAATATGACTTAAAATATATGAATCATGTTTATAAAATAAAGATAGATTTGTCTTTTGTTATGACTATATATGAGAGTTACAATTAATATTCAATTTCTTTAAATTACAATCCGAATTGCATTTACAATATATAAGTCAATTTATTTAATTTTACTATAAATAAGATGACATTTGGAAAATTGTACAAATCAAATAGGTAAAAGATTTAAAAAAAAAAACCCAACAATGTTTACATTGAAATTATCATGTAAAGGTTGATTCATTTTTTTATCATATTTTATTTTATTCAATTATTTTATTGACAATACAAGTCAATATCTAAAGAGAATTCCCACTTTGTATTAATGGCCAAATTGTTTGACAATATATACAGTATATATATATATATATATATGGTTATGATTGAAAATACTCTCTTCTTTCACATACATAAATCAAGTAAACAAAACTTCAGCCGCTTTAGCGACAACAACTTAAAATTATATGACAGATCATGCTATATTATGTTTTTAACAAAATTTCCATAAGGATCAATTACACAACATTTAGAATTTCATCTTGATAAAAAATGAAACATGCATCAACAATCATTTATACAATGTAGTTTGATTCCAAAGATACTCCCCAAATTTGATAGAGAATAAAAGCACAGGTGTGACAGGTGTGTATTGATTAATACAAGGACTGCCTAACAGGTGAATATCAACTCATTTTTTTATTCAACCAGAGTTGAATTTGTACATGATAAAAAAAGACTTCCCATAATTTGTTCACGTTTAGTTGAATTTAAGTACATGTAGTTGATTGGAAACCACAAACACACTCAGCGAAACTGCATTCTCTCTACGTTTTGAGGGAAACAGATTTTCCCATGGATTATAGTTGTAGTTTTAACAAACGTAGTAAACCAAAATATAACATGAAATAAAAACTACTTGGTTAGGTGTTGGAAAACATTATTGTTTGGCTTACAGACGTTAAATAAAATACATCAACATTGAATTTTGGTTTCACATGGGACACAAACATCCACTCACCTTGATCTCCTAAATGCTTGGACTTTCGCAGATTTGAATTAGTAATGTTTTTGTGACGCGTCAAAAACAAACTTTGTCAGGGAGAAAATGCGTGTCCTCGCAACTTAATTGACAATGCAGTTTAATTTTATTGGAAGGTAGAGACAAAGAGTTGACTTCCTAGATGAATAATATAGGCCTAACGTGATTACCTTGTATGTCACAACAACATGAAACTTTCTTGTTATAATGAAAAAAATATCTTGTCATAACAATGCATTTTTCACGTTATAACATAGCCACACACACATTATAATGGGGTGGCAGTGGCACACGAGGTAGAGCGCTCGTCCTGCAACCACAAGGCTGGTGGTTCGCAGCCCACTGCTCCTCCGGGATGGGTTAAATGCAGATAATTGTAATTTCCCCATTGTGGGACTAATAAAGGCTTAATTATTATTATTATTAATCCAGTGTGCGAAAAATTCTCTGTTAAAATCAGTATAGATATGGGAATTATAAATGAATCCATGAATTCAAGAAGTTGTACGGGAAAAAACAGGTTGCTCCCTTCTTTAACATTTACATTAGTAAATGTGCTGTAGGAGGAGCAGAAATACAGAGCCTGGCTTTCAGTCCAGCTGATGTGTTCTCTCACTGTACTGTTGGGGTCTGGAATGCTCACATGTGCCATCTGGTGGTTGTTGGTTCGTACTGCAGCTGGTGCTGGGGTCAGCTCGGTATTCTAAAAGCCCCCGTCATTTCTGCCAGAGCGGAGCACATTTACCGCCGCAGCAATCACGTCAAATGAAACAAGCGACATCTGTAATATGTATTCATTTTGTTATTTAATTGTTATCTGTGGCTCAGTGGGCAGAGTGAGTCCTCCTTTAATCACAATGTTGGCAGTTTGATCCTTAGCTCCTCCTGTTGACACGCTGAAGTGTCTTTGAAGGAGACAACGAACCCCAAGCCCTTTACAGCAGCCCACTTCTCCCAGTGCTTAAGATGACAATTAGTCAAGTTATTCTTTTTTTTAAAGCAGGTGTGACGTACAATCTCTGACATCTGATAATCTAACTGACGGAGAAAATAATTGCTGTTGTTCATCTCCTTCTACAACAGAACCTTTTCTAATTCACCCGTTATAAGCCATCGGACAGTTGTTTATTATTCTGTATTGCCATGATGCTGTCGGTACATGTGGTATTTCATTTTCTTGCCACACACAGCCGTTGGTTCGAAACCATATCCAACCATAACAAACTGGGACTGTGCCACTCTCACACTCCCATCCTCAGTATGTGGGGTTCAGGTGTTACACCTGAGGTGGGTGGGAGGCGTGTCCTGTGCAGTTGGCCTATGGTAAACACAAAGTAGTTGTTATTCATTGGCAAGACAGCCAGGTTCAACACTTTGTTTTTGGTTTTCAGTTAGCATACAGAGCACTGCACTTGATAAAATTAGATAGAGTCTCTCTTGCATCTGCCCTGTTTCACTGGATGTCACGTGGTCAAACTGGCTCCCTCTACTGAGGTTTAACTAGACCAATGACAATCATTTCTGCCTCCAAAGCAGCTCTGCCTCTGGGAAATGTTTGTGTAACTAAAACTCCAATAATTTCCCCTTTACTGTTCAACACACACATTTACACACACTATCACCCACATTCCCCCCCTGCTGGGCCCATGAAGGATGCACTCCCCAGTCCCCACACAGCTGCCACCAAGCTGGGGAGTGGGTGGGTGGTACAGGATGACCCCAGACGTTGTGGGCCATTGGGCCATCCCACTGACACGCTGACACCTTCCCCCACCACCTCTATCAACCTACCTACCCACAGAACTTACCCAACTCCGCCCTCTTGCCTGACGCCTCACCGGGATGCTCCGCCACAGGGTGCTTCTGAGCACAGCAGGGTGGTGATGATGGTGGTGGTGGTCGGGGGAGCATCTCGACATTCTCTCCAGCAGCACCTGGAAAATAAAGGGGGGGGATTGGAAAGAAGCCTTCGTTTCATTAACAAACGCATCACCGTCATCTTGATCTTGTTAGTCAGTATGAGGGTGGGGCGCTGGCTGGGCAGAGGAAGAGAGGAGAGAAAGAGGAAGTCTGCAGTAATCTGTGTAAACACACGCTGGCCTCCTCTCTTCTAGAATATTAATTGAGTTTCTGACAGGGAGAGGTGTGTATGTGATTGACAACCTCAGTGTTTGTTTTCCCGTTGATGTGTATGCATGTGTGTGTCTGTTTGTGTGTGGAGGTGGAGATCATACAGGCGATGGTGAGCTCTTCTCTGTTTGCTATCTCGCCCCGGCGTCTGCATGCACAAATCTGTGTGTGTGTCTCCGTCTCATACGTCCACCCATCCAAGGTGACCGTGCTGGCTGACGCCTGAGGGCCCCCGGGGCGACACTGACAGCTTTAGGTGCGAGTCTGAGATTTGTTGCCCCACCTCCTCCTCCTCCTCCTCCTCCTCCTCCTCCCACCAGTACCCATAACCCATCAGGGCTATAAACCAACCCCCCCCTCCCACCACCCCCACCACCACCCAGGAGTGATGGCTAAAGAGGTTAAAACAAAAAAGGTGAGAGCTGAGAGGCGGGTTGAATACAGAGATGCTCCCCTGTTTGGGACAGAGAGCCTGATTTATGGGAAGGGGAGAGAGGGGGTATATGTGACCTTGAAGTTCAAAGGTCATGGGCTAAAGCGGGGGGAATGGAAAATGAGTTCAGTTGCCCCACCGCCATCCTTTATGGAGCCCCTGCTGCCTCTGGACACACATATGTAAGCATTAGACATTAGGATGCACAGACACACTCACACAGCATATAAAATGAAAATGCACACGTTATACAATTTACTAAATGCACGCCATGCATTCTTCAGTCACCACAAAGGCTTTTACAATGGGGCTGTGACGAATAAGCAACATGAAAGTACTCATAATACTAACAATATATGTCTTGGTCTATTATTGTGAAAGGTAAGAACGGAATGAGTGGATCTGGTCTGTGCTGCCTTTGTCAAAGTTCAAAGGAATAATAAAGTTTGCTGTCTTGGTTCAGACTGCTGACCTCCTTGTTGTTGTACACTGTTACATTGCGTATGTTTTAAAAATGTCACAATCACATTCATTTCAAGCCATTGCATTAAGCATGGAGCACAAACCCGTAAATACACACACGTCATCACATAATCACACAACACAACATGTCCGTCTGTTTTGATATGTGCATGTTGCATACTGTTGGTCTTCTTGTTTCCCATTATGACACCATGCTAAGACTGAGCCTCAGCTGCGTGCGCCACGGCTTCTAGCAGAACAAGTTGTCTGTATGCACTAAGATCTGTACATGTGTGTGTGCATGCTTTTTTAAAAGATTTGTGCTTTTAGTATTTATTTACTAAACATTGTCATTACCATCTAATAGTATAGTTTATTTGCACGAGCGCTGTCTTTCTGAGTCTGAAAAATAAAGAAGAACAGTGAAGAGCAGCACACAGCAGCTGTGTCACTTTGTGTTGTTCGTGATATTTAACAAAACATAGTGTAAAGGAGATTTTATTTCATGCAGATGTTATCTAAGTGATATTTGTATATTAATTACATGAATATAAAGTAAGGAAATGGACATCTTCGCTATTCACTAAATTTATTGACTTTTTCAAAATACATAACATCTGTTTAAAAAAGCACATTCTGCTGTTTCGAGGGTGGCTTCAAACACAGGTGCTTTCTCTGTGCACGTTCTTTTTCTGTCTCAATAACTAGCAGCCATGAGTCTTTGTTTGAGTAGACTACACAAGGTAGCTTGAGGAACACCTGTCGCATCTCCTTGGCTCGTTTTTGGCAGTTCGAAGAGACTGCGTCTTTCATTGACAGAAAATAACTTCTGTTTTCCTTTTGTGATTTCTATGTGAACATAGCACCAGCCCCAGATGGCCGGCCAAGGCAAAATATTATGGGAGAAAATAAAAATAAAGGATTACTGTAGTTTCCTTATGTTAAAATTCCTTATGTTGTATGCAAAAACACAAAATGAACACCATAAGTGGACTACTTGATTAGGGATGATTCTGACCCAAGCTTTTGGATTCATATAAGTGGTTGATCACTGTAACTGTGATCACGATCAGCCGTTTCCATTATAACTAATGTAAAATTAAGAGAACCTGCAGTTAATCATTCATTTATTTGACAAATTGGGCATGTACACAATTAAGCTAGGAGTGCGCTTCGGCTTACAGTCGTGTTGGCAATACCTTTAATAAGTCCATTCTTCTTAACAAAATTAGTAGCGCTACATCTGTTGAAAAGGATATATTGACTCTTTTTCTATCCTACATTTGTCATCTGATTGTTGGCCACGTGTGTGACCACACACACACACACACACACACACACACACACACACACACACACACACACACACACACACACACGCACACACACACACACACACACACACACACACACACACACACACACACACACACACACACACACACACACACACATATCCTCCCCTTGTGTCTGTGGTGTGAGGGTGTCAGCACTCTGGGTCTGCCCTGCAAGGGGGGCAGAGGGCTGTGCCAGGGAACAGATGGCGGTGGCTGGGTGGGAAGGCGGCGGGGCAATGTAGATCCTGTGGCCTCGGCTGGGTGAGAACAACCAAAATCCTGATGCAGGTTTTTATTTCTTCACTGGAACAAACACTCATTGCATTAGTCTTCTGGTAGAAGAAGTTGCACCCACAGTACAACGTAAGGCAGCAAAGTTACTGGGTTGTTGTTCAAGTACTTAAGTCAATTGTGAAACATGCGGCCTCTGCATGGATGTATTTTGGTCATGAGTGAATGACTACTACGTGGTACTGTAGACTGGCAAGTCTATCACACAATGTTTGCTTCTCACTGCCTCTTGGCAACGCAATGAACATGTTAGCTTGATAATTGCATTTCAAGTCGACAGTATATTGATGGTGAACAAATCAACATCCTTCCTACACCTGGTTGGACAAACACACCATTCGCCCATCACAGACTGATTTCCTCAGAAAAATGACATTATTGGTGTTTTTTCAACCTGGCATTAAGTTACTCTTTAGGTGTTTGAACAGTGTTTAAGTGCTCTGTTGCCCCCATAACCACACTCAACAGTGATGTCAGAGTGTACAATGTACACACCTTTTATTACAGTGATAACACTGGGGGTCACTAAAAACAAAATTTCCAGCTGCTGTTAAGTTACTATTATAGGGACTATATTTATGGTGGAAGTAGCATGATGTTGTTACAGCACTGCAGAAACTCATACAGGTAGTGGAAGCAGTGTCTGACTTTGACAGGCGCAGGTGCTGTTAAAGGAACATCTCCCAACAGCACGTTCTCACTCCCAACTCTTAAAATACCAACGCTTGGTCAGTGGATCTACGCTTCAAACAATGATGCCCATGTTCCCCTTTAGCGTCAGTTTTGGACTTCAGGGACAACAAGTCAACAAAAGTCCTTATAGATCCTAGGGTTAGGAAAATATTGTAGTTTTGGTTAAAATAAGTATATCTATTACGCAAAATTAGTATTGTTGTTTCATAACTAGTTAATTATGCACATTATATAAGAAAAGTAAGTTAAAATAAGTAACGTTGACTTGGTTTCACACAGGACACAAAAAGCGGTCTACTGGGTGAAAGTCTGTGTTGTTTGATCCATCATCCACCCCAACCTCCTCACTCTTTACTCTCTCTTTAGTATAAAGGCCAGTGGGTCTCATACAAACGCTAAAAGGTATCTCTGTGCGTTGGTATTAGACCCCTGAACAAGTGTCAGTATTTGAAATGTTGGGTGAGAGGGTGTGTTGCCATCAACAGTCAGCATTCATTTCTTGTAACCATTTCCATGATCTTTCCAAACGAACACAGGCTGCAGAAGTATGCAGGTCTGTTCATGCTGTGTGTATCCTGCAATCTTTGATCTAGTGAGTTAATTTACTATGTTAACCTCTCACTTCAGCGACATACGTTTACACAACTAAATTAGGCAAACGTAGAATTAAGTTAAGAACCTTAACTCAGTTGGTCCACGTATCAGGAAATAATGTAGTTACTGGTTTCCAGTATCTGTGCTCAACTAAGCTAAACATGCACCAAAAGATACAAAACAAGTGTATTTCTCAAAATATGTTCCTTTGAATACTAGAGGAAAGAACACTTTTCTACTATTATTATTTCTTTAGTTTTTTACTTTTACTTTTTACTCAAAAAATATCAAATCAATTTTCTATAAGAACAATAACCTAAAGACCCAAATGTTGGTCTGCAGTGCACAACAATCCCTATAAATGTATGCCTAAAATTGGCTTATTGTGTATAATAGCCATTCATGAGATATTTAAATACATGTGATCTTTCCCTTTGTGAAAGCAGACAGCTGTGTCATTAAAGGGAGCAGGAGTGAAAAATACCTGCAAACCTGCCATCATCCATCCTCACATCCTTTTTAACCAGAACACAAAACATTGTGGTGAAATGAGATGACACAGTTTGTCATGGCGCCTGTCGATATTCAGGAGGGATGGCACATCACCTTGGGACCTCCCTGGGGGGCTTAATACACACAGGCCACCCTGGACATCCAAAGACGCCCTCCGTGACCCCCGACACACACTCCTTCTCTCTCTTTCTTTCTCTCTTGCTGTCACACAAGCTGATGAAATGTTCTTTAATACCCAATCGACAGTATTGACATCCCCTTGGGTAGCAGGGTCCCCCAGAGGGGCAAAGTATTGATTTTGGGGGAACGTGGATCCATGGTCCCTCGGTGACATGTCCCCAGTCCCGCTACCATTATTGTGAGATTAGTAGGGCTATTACACCTCTTAGGCCAGATAGATGTGACACTGGGAGGAGTGGCAGCCAGATGACAATCTGTATGAACTTCTTGAAGGAGAATTAGCTATTTTCAAGGATTTTAACCAACTCTTGCATTTGTCCACAAACTCCAATCAGTATTCCATAATCAGAGCAGACGGTGACCAAGTGAGCAGTAGATGAAAGAGACAAAATGGCTAATAATGCATTCAAGCCATGTTAGCAGAATGGGAAGAACAGCAACTGATTCTGTTGTCATGGCTCCATGGATTATTCCAATCTGGTTATTACTAGCCCTCTAGTCACACTAGATAAATATAATGCGGGCTCAGTTAGCTAATTTGATTACAAAACATGTATGGTTGGTTTAACCAATCATAAACACTGTGTAGGCTAAATACCTCATTTAAAATATAAATTAAGCATTTTTCTTGTTGCCTTAAAAGTACATTTCTATGCAGTTAGTTACAAAAGCCATCCATCCATCCATCCATCCATCCATCCATCCATCCATCCATTAATCCATCTATCCAAACATTATCTTCCGCTTAACTGGGGTTAGGTCGTGGGGGCAGCAGGCTTAGCATGGTGTTCCAGATGTCCCACTCCCTAACAATATTTTCCAGCTCTTCCTAGGGAACACGGATGCGTTCCCAGGGTTAGGGTTGGAGTGTAGATGATCTTTTTAAATCAAGAGCTTTGCCTTCTGGCTCATCTCCCTCTTCAACACAGGCAAACCGTTGATTCCGCATCGAACCACTTGTATATCTCCCCCTTCATTTTATCTTCACTTGTGAACAAGACAATACGGTACTTGAGTCTTGAGCTTTTTGTACGGTAAATCTACAAACATCTCTCATATCATATACGCATGTATACGCATGTAAAAATACATAAAATACACGTAATGTCCTTAATTGATAAACCTTGTTGTAAGTTGTCATGCATAGTTTATAAAGCATTATCAATACACTTGTCTTATGAATGTATTTATAATGCATTTTTGATACAATCTGGTCGTATTATACCCAGATTTTGGTAGAATAACGTATTGGGATGAAAATTATAATTTGTGAAAAAGTATCCTTAATTAGAGAATACATTGACCTGAAAATCTTTCAAAGGTAACTTTAATATCCAAATGTATTTTATTAATACAAGTTACGTCAAACCTTACTTGGGAGAGTATTAAGGGTATTTATGGGTGGCCAGTAGTCCAGACTCACCCCAGGTAGAGGATATGATGAAAGAAAGTTGAAGTTATCAAAGCAGTCCATTACTTTGAGAGGTGATAACCACTAATAAGCTGCCAGTAAGCACTGCTTATTATATCAGGTATTGGAATAATAAATCTCTACTAGATTTTGCTTACCCAGATGGTACTGGTATGTTAAATATGGGTCTGAGCCTAAAAGTCATGCTTGTTGATGTTGTCGTTGGAATATGTGTTCACATACTAGCCTGTTTTACTATTTCCCCTTGGTAGATCAGTCACTGCGTTATGTGTTTATTAGAGCAAACATCCAACATCCTAGGTGCAACAACAGCTTTGGTCCATGATGCAAATGCAACACAGACAGCAAAATTCCTATTGTTACAGGCAGCCCATGCTCATTGGGCACTGAGAAGCCTCTTGATTAGCATCATCAAACACTTTAATATAATTCTCAAGTGCCAATGCGCAATCACCAAGCCAACAACAATTTTCCTCTGAGCTATGGCTTTTGTCTTGGAGCCAAAACACTGTATAAGGTTTTAAGGGTTAAAGCTCTGTAATGTGAACTAGCCATTAAGGAACTCAAAGAATTTCAATGGAACATTCTTTTAAAATATCATGGGTCCTTCAGATCTTCAACTTAAATCATCTAACCTTCCGGATGTTTTAAAAAGGTCTAAAAAAGTTTGTCAATTTGTGCAGATTTGCTGTTGTTTCACACTCAATCCCAGCATTTGTCCCTCTTCTTTTGACCTCCTACAAATTGAGATGTTGAGCTGGATTTCACTGTGGCTCAGCTGAAATGGCGATATTGGCACAGTACTCTGGGCTCTGCACCCTGCCCTGTGGAGCCAGGATGACCTCTGCAGGACGGGGGGCCCAGTGATTGATTAGCTGGCCTAGGATGACCACCACTCCCCCACTGGCTAGGGCATATGGAGCTGCATGTGCTATGAACAGCTGCGTCGGCAACACTCATCCTCATCGTATGTGTGTATTGTCTGTGTATATGAGAGAGCCCAGCCTTGTTATTATGTATTGGTCTTCTTGGTGGCTTATTCTCCCTTAGCTATGCAGCTCTGCATCCTGTTGTGCTAATGCAATATTGTTGTGTGTACTAACTAAAATCAGGACTTTAAATGTGCCTGTAAAAAGTTTTCAAATCCATTTTTTATCAGAGAGCACAGAGGCACAATCTAAACAATTTATCATAAACATATGGTTTTCCCAGTTTTGTTTGGAAGAACCTGACTGATTCAACCCCATCCAACAACTCGAATGAGAACACATCCCTGCAGCAAAGTACTGAAAGCATTCCCATAAAAATCGAAAGTGAAAAAATACTTTAAAATCTAAACTTAGGAAGTAGACAGAAGCAAACAACCCACCATGTTAAGGATTAATGTAAGGAGTTGTAGGTCATAATGCAGGGTTTTACAAAATCAATCAATACAGATAGGGTTGTCTGGTGATGTCTGAGAACATACACCTAGACATATTCACCTTTGTTTTCACATGGCAACGGCGGTAGGTGCAGATGTGCTGCTGTAGCACGAGATTTCGAGCAGCTTCTTTCTTCAGGCTGTGAGACTCCAAAATTCCTCCTTAACCTTCCACATATAAAAAAATAATGTTTTTTTTGTGTGTTTTCCTTACGTAGCAAAATGGGATCTCAAACTGTGTTTTGTTTCACATTCCTGTTGTACTATGACAATAAATAACCTTGCAACGTTGTAACTTGTAACCTTTACATTTATTTAATAATTTTATAGTTCCAATTAGTGGACTATACGCCAGTATTCCTGTACTAGATGTAATAGAACTTTAAGAAGATTCAATCAGCATTCAAATTTAATGCCATGTCTCAATATATCAAAGGACTCATATGCTTACTTTTGTCCCATTCAAATTGATCATCTTTTCGGTATTGCTGCAGACTCACTGTGAATGACACTTGACTGTATTGCTCCTCTAAAGAAGAAGAAAATCAAAGCTCCATGGGATATCCCCCAAATTAAAGCAAACATTGCAAAAAGGAAATGGCATTCCATCAATGCCAGAGCAGGCTATTACTCATCAGTAATGGAGGAAATAGAGAAAAAACGTATTATTTATTTTCAGCACTGTGGTCAGGCAGGGAGAGTCTATTGAGCCATGTATTCCTATAGCCTTCAAAGTTGCTACTACTGTGATTAAATTATTACTATTGATAATATGCTTAGATTTTTTCCCCCATTGACCTTCACCATCTAATTTAAAAGAGTTCTTCATCTTAGCCTTCTATTTGACTTTAAGACCTCTTGCCAATTAGGCTGCTTTAAGAAGTTTTAACTTTAGTTAGCACCTCTTTACTAGATATGATCAATCTTTATTTATTAACAGGCCATGTACCACAGTTAGTTAAAGTAGCTGAAATCGAACCTCCCATCAAAAGCCCACTCTTGATCCAGAGGTTTTAGCCAACTATAGATCTATTTCCAACTAGTTGTGCATCTC
The DNA here is from genome assembly GCF_027596085.1 of Anoplopoma fimbria. NCBI lineage: Eukaryota > Metazoa > Chordata > Actinopteri > Perciformes > Anoplopomatidae > Anoplopoma > Anoplopoma fimbria. The sequence continues at coordinate 13,338,496 of NC_072449.1, forward strand.
CCTCTCCCTCTCTCCCTCTATCCTTCCCTCACTCTCTCCCTTTGTTTCTCTAAACCCAACAGGTCAAGGCAGATGGCATCCCACCTAGAGCCTGGTCCTATTCGAGGTGTCTTTGCATTAAAGTTTTTTCTTGCCGCCATGGCCCAAATGTGTGCTCCTTGGGGAAATGTTGGGTTTCTGTAAATTTGTATGGTCTATATGAAAAGTTAGTTTGAGTGGCGCTATGAAAATAAAATGACTTGACTTGTAACTTCTAATTGGACTGACTTCATATTTTAATCTAGTGCATGTGGTTTTAAAGGGGGATGGTCAGTCAGGATGGGGGTGGGGCTATTAAGCAGAAGAAAAGAAAAAAACCCAGATGATTTGCAAAGGTAAGTTCAAGTGGATAGCTGTCCGGGGTTAAAAGTGAAAGTAATTCATTACGGGGAGATAGTGCTTGGCGATATTCCTCATCTTGACGCTCTGCGGCGTGGCAGTTGAGAGGGGTGAGTTGAAGGGGGGGGTGAAATGGCCGACGGGCTGGGGGTGAGCAACATATAGCGGCCCCATTGGAGGAGAAGGAATGGCGATGAAGGGATAAGGGCCAAATTGATGGCCATATTTTACAGTGGGTCAGTGTGGAGCGAGCTGTCCAACGATGTAATTACAAGTTTGGTTAGAGGAGAGAGGGAGGGAGAGGGGAAGAAGAGAGACAGTAGTCTTTGTCATGGCCGTAAATGAACAGCCAGGCTTAATTGAATGGTAACCTCTGAAGCTGTTGTGCTAACACTGCAGAGAGATGGGGAGATGGAGGGAGAGAGGGGTAGAAAAAGAGGAGAGAAGTGCTGATAAGGTATTTTGTGTTTGTCAGTTTGCTGCCTTATCCTTCCCCACCCTAACACTAGTGAAAGCAAGCATCTCACATAGACACAGTCTGTACAGGACAACTTTAAGGCACAAAGATAATAGAAATATTATTCTCTATTAAACAAAAAACTTTAAAAGTTAGCTTTCAGGTTTATAACTGACCCTGTATATATGAAAAAAGTTAGCGTAAGCTTCACTTTTTCAGCCCACTAAGCACTTGTGCAAATAATTCTCAATAACAGATTGATTGTCATGGGGCTTGGGGACCACAGTCCCAAACGGATGAAGCAAAATAAAGCTAATTTTGTCACTTGTGAAATATATAAATACAGTATATTTATATCTGAGACAATAGCACAGAGGAGGCTTGGAGTACTTAGCAAGGTGTGTATATATATATCTGTATGTACATTAACAGGCAGGATACAGAGTTAAATTGGACCAGTCTGATGTATGTAGTGGTGTGTGTGGTTATTGAGCAGCCTGGTGTGCCAAAAGCCTTTTAAATAAAGCCAGTTGAACCAGAGCAAAAAACCGAGGCTGCAAAGCACTACATTTGATTATTTTACAATGGCACTGCTGGAGACACTGTAGCTAGCATGTATAATCCACAAGCACTGGCAAGGAGTTTGTTTTAGCTTTTTCAAAAAGGAAAATAATTAGTTAATGCTTGGTTACAAAGTCCTTGATGGTTCATCAGTGAGCAGGAGATAAATCCAGCATGTATGATCAGCCTTCATAGGAGAGTGCACAGTTTATGCTTTGGTAGGGCTTCTCTTCTCTGCTACAACGTCAACTTGAACATCTTTGGATTGATCACTAGAGAGCACAACCCCTATATTTGTTCAAAAAAGTCACAGTGTCTTTCAGTGCCTCACTCATTCCCTCCTCCTATCTTCTCCATTTCTTAGTCTGTCTTCACACTCTCCCCTTCCTATCTGTGTCTCTTTTCAATTCTCCCCAACTCCAATTTTCCCTTCTCATCCTAGCCTGTGCAATTGTAGCATCTCATCACAATTTTGGCACAGATTTCTTCTCATTTTCTTTTCTCATCTCCTGTCTTATTTTTGGCCTCACAGCCCCTAAACCCTGCAACCACCCACCAACCATTTTTCTTTTCTCTTTTCTCCTCTGTCTCACTCTTTTCCTGCAATCTTTCGGATTGTCATTTAGGACGGCTTGTTTCTTTCAATGTTCCAAGGTAATGGTTGAATATAGCAGGCCTGCCAATTGTTCCTTTAGCAGTGAGCAGGGACGGTTGTGATCAAGAGTGTGATCTGCAAACGCACAGGCCTGCACACACACACACACACACACACACACACACACACACACACACACACACACACACACACACACACACACACACACACACACACACACACACACACACAACCACACACACACAATCCGATGATGATGAGGCCATTTCCTCCCTCATCTCCAGATCCTCATCTAACCACTAATGAAAAACACGACAATTACCCACAACTCTTTGCTCCTCATCCTTCAGCAGTAGTAATCTTGGTGCCAATATGAAGCCAGCTTGTTGTTTTGCCCTCACTGTCCCTTCCTCTTTCCCATCTGTCTGTTCCTTCTCCTGTCCATTTAGGGGGAAGCTGGCCACGAGAGTGAAAATGATGACTGCTGCTGGTTAGTTGTAAGAATACGATAGGATTTGAAAATATGATAAAGCATTACTTGTGCCAGTGGTGGACTGACGAAGGCCACGTTGACGGTAGTAACGGTGAATTCAACGTGAAAAATTAAGCACAGAGCATCATCATTTGGTACCATTGGAGTAAACCTCAGCCCTAGCTCAGTATGAAATGTCATCATAACCATTGCTCTCGGGTTATCACCATTTCCAATAAATGAAGAAATACCAGATTTTCAAATCGAAGGCAGTTTAAATATAATTAGGAAATTCTTCACCTCATTCATTGTCTTTCAGTTTACTCAGCGAGATAAAATTAAAATTCAGAATTTTAATAAGCAATGTACAGTGTTTTTGTGCTGCGTGCATGATTACATGCATGCATATTTGATGAGGCAATTCGCTGCAGTCCACATGACAGGGCATCATCTTTTCTACCTCTCTGCACCAGGTGACAGCAAGGTGTCAGTTACGATGGCACTTTAATTAATTTTGTTTGTCCTGTTCACTGATAGTCATGGGCCGCTGGGTATCCATGTTTTGGCTGTTGAGACTGATGCAGAGCACTGAGATAGTGGATAGTATGTGTGTGTGTGTGTGTGTGTGTGTGTGTGTGTGTGTGTGTGTGTGTGTGTGTGTGTGTGTGTGTGTGTGTGTGTGTGTGTGTGCGTGTGTTTGCCGGGAAGAAGCACAGGATAGTCTTAGTCATTTGTAATTCTTTGACTATTATTAGTTCATAGTTCATTATTAATTAATTTGTTCTTAGAGAGATATTTGCAGGTTTTTGGTGGATATTAAGGTCAATAAACCTTTTTTTTTTTTAAATCCTCAATGATTATCCCCATTGGTAGCCTTGTATTTCGTTACATCATATTAGTGGAAATTAAAAGAATACGACACTTTATTACAACTGGTGTTTTTTGTTGTAGTTCCAGCCATTGGTTTTATGTGCTATAATAAGATTGTACTCACCAAGTAATTGCTGGAATCTCACACATAGGTGACATCGATTAAAATAGGTCCACTCAGACAAAACACATCAGATGATCACACAGGTTGTGAACAATGCAAGATGATTAATTGACAACTTAAGGTTGAGGTAAAAGTTAGAGCACTCATATAATCGCTTAGATTACCTCAGTGTACAGGAAAAGTGCAACCCAGTTGCCAGAAAAAAATGCTTGAATAGTATGTTTCTGCAAATCATGGGTAAGTTGAATGTTAATGTTTCTGATACAAAAGTATGTTTTTAAAGTAGATTTCATATAAGCCTTGTATCACGTTTGCAGAAATGCACAATGCCAACGTAATTAATTACAACCAGCCTAAGTGGGCTTACTTATGTGACTTGTTGGCCCGTCGTGTTTTTTGCACACGCATTTTTGGAATGTGCCATCCAGAGATCCCAGCAATTAGTTTTAGAGAGAAGAAAGTTTAGAAGAAAAGTTATTTATCAATACCTCTACAATTTTTTCACTTTGTTGTAACACACACATGCACTAGGTGAAAACCTCGTGTTTGACTCATCCATCCTCCTCCCTACGTATATTTTGATTAAACTTATTTATGATACATCCAAAACAAAAGCAGTCAAGGAAAAAATATGTTTCCCTTGTAACAAAATTGACAATGCAGTTTTGTTGTATGTGATTGCAATTTTTAGGAGAACAGGCTGATTATGAAGGCTGCGATAATGATTATAAGTGAAAGTTTTTACAGCATTGTGGATGCAAATTCAGGGGGCTTATTCAGATGGGCAAGCAGCAAGCGTCTTTGTAAATTTCACATACAAACATAATGATTACATTAGTATAATAGTTTTTATATAAGATAATAATGTCAGTAAATTAAAGAGTAAAATACAGACTTTCTGTGCAAATGTTTTGCGAATAGGGCCATAAACTGTACTGTAAGAACAAAAATCCACTCACAAGCTCAGCAATTAAAGCTTCAAACACATTCATTTTAGAAAAATTCAAAGAGGAGAGAGGTGTGCAAGAAACATGACGTAAGCAAAAACAAAACCGCTCATGTGATGCTGTTGACCATTTGCAGTAAACAATTTGGGAGGTGAAAGTGTGTGAAGGATTAGACAGTTAGGCCAATATGCCTGCGCAAATTGTAGTCATCAAAGCCAATTCAACACCTGCTGTTAGTTTCAAACTAACCATTTTTCCTGTGTGAATGGGCCAATTTTGACTTCACCCCCTGAACATTTTCATCCTCAGAGTACCTGACTGGAGGAACAGGGAGTCTTTATCAGTCTATAATAGCTGAACCAGCTGCAAGTACAGTAATTTTAGCTGTCAACACTATCTCATACCAAACACCACTACAGAAAAGCTTCAGATTTCAATATGCAAGGACCTCATTTCAGAGTAAACTGGTGTTACTTCATACATTTGTGTCATATAAATGTTTAATTATTAAAATATATCTGCTATCTGCTATAATGTTGGTAAGCAACACTTATATTTTCAATATATCAACCATATATTAACTATTTCCTTTAATTTTGCTTAGTGACATATGAGAAAATAAAGTATTTTACAATTAACAAGAGCCCAGAAGACTTTTAAATCAGGCAATTAAAAAGTAAAAACTGCTTTGTACAAAACCTGTTTCGTTGTCATCAAAGTAACTTGATATGCCGCTGCAAAGTGCTCTATCATTCTTATTTATATTAATAACTTAATACCATTTCAAGCCCTTGCAGCCTCTCGCACTCAACCATTTACCATCGGTGACAGTTAAGTCCCTGAGGGTTCCGGGTATAAGGCCTTAAGGGGGACATTGGGATTGGGCCTGGGACATACTGGAGATTTTGGCATACTTCAATATCATGTATTGGAACATACTATCCTTGGCATTATAAAAAAGTATGGTAAATGGGTATTGGAATGCACAGTAGGTTTTAATTATAAAAACAAATGCTGTGTTTCTTTTTGGTGCAGCGACCCAATAATCACCGATTTATTTGGTGCTATTTTATACAAACATACAAGTTCCTCTTCTGTTGTGGCTGATGGAAGCATTACGGGCAGGAAGGACTCAATTGCAGACCCAGAGACACACCGATACTTAATAAATACTTAAATAAAAAGCAAAAAAGATTACCGGCTGTAAGTTCAAAAGGAACTGAACTGGTATATGTAGTGAATGACTGACTTGGGAAGTGAGAACAGATGAACAGGAGGTCTGATGAGTGCAGGACTAGAAAGTAATCAGGGCAGGGCAGACAATTCTAAACTGGCGGGATAACACAGAAAAGCAGGAATTGAAACGATTTGGAACAAGAGGAGAGGTGAGTAACAAAATAAAGCAGGAAACTATGAGTAAAAGACAAGAAGCAAAGAAAACATAACCTCAGAGGCAGGGCAGATTATGACTTCTTTTTTGAAAATGTTTGATGCAGTGTATCATGTTGCATTATAATTGTCTCTGATGTGGGTTTCCACAGACAACCTTCGGTCATTCAGTTTCATGTTTGTCATTCCTCAAACCCGCACCGTCTTTGGTGAAATTGCCTTTAAAAATGTTACACCTGAAGAATCACTTTAGCCTAGATTATTTTTTTAAGAGCATGGAAGATTTTTAAAACAGGATTAAGGACAATCTGAACACTGAATGCTCATGTCCTATTCAACACAATGCATTTAATATCCCAGTTTGGTCAGTGGTCCTAAGCTTTAAGGTATGGATCTCTGAGTACCACTCTAGTGTCAGGTGTCAATGTTTCAGTTATGGCATCTCAACAGACACTTGTTATATGCATCGTGAATTTTCAAAATAAATCCTGGTTGATGTCAACTTCACTGACTAACAACAAGTTTCTATGCTTATTACTTAGTGTTTAGATCACAGAATCAATGGGACATATGTTGGCAAGCATTTCTACTTTTCTTAAAAACATTACCCTGCTGATCATCAATGCATCATAGTTGCTAATTACGTCACCACAACTGACATTCTTTGGCAGAGAAGGAAAGATTAAGGGAAAACAATTTCTTTCCTTTTGATTAGATAATCAATCCTAAATGCTGCAGGTGTCTGTAAAGTAGAGTGTTGATGTCTCAAATAAAAGCACATTTTGACGCAGTAGACTGATGCAGTGAAGAAGAGTCACATTGTCTTGAATGTAGGATCTACTGTAAGACTCTAGTTAAACTGCCATAATTATTATTCATGTCATTATTTAATATGCTTGTTTACACAATATTATTTGTATCATGGATATTTATTTTGTTTGGATTTACACTTGATAGGAATCTATGTCCTATGTTGTGCTATGTTGTGCTGGGACACATTTATGCATTTATTCATGTTATAGTGTACCGTGCACCAGGTGCGTATTCTGAATTCCTATCTGAATTCTCAGAGTTTTTATCAAGTTTAGTCCTCAAAACAGATAAAGTTATTATTGTAGGGGATTTTAATATTCATGTGGATGTGTATAATGATAGCCTTAGTACTGCGTTTAGTTCATTTTTAGATTCTATTGGCTTCTGTCACATAAACCGACTGTTTTAACCATACCCTCGACCTTGTTCTGGTATATGGTATTGAAATAGAAAATGTAATTGTCTCTCAACAGAACTCTCTTTTATCGGACCATTATCTAATAACCTTTGAATTTTTTCTACCAGAGTGTACGCCATTAGGCAAAAGTTTCTACACTAGATGTCTATCTGATAATGCTGTAGCTAAATTTAAAGAAGCGATTTCTTCAGGGTTTTATTCAGTACCATTGCTCAATATAACAGAGGACTCCTACGCTAACTTTAGTCCGTCTCAGATTGACCATCTTGTTGATAGTGCTGCATGCTCACTGCGAATGACACTAGACTCTATACCTCCTCTAAAAAAGAAGCTAATAAAAGAAAGGAGGTTTGCTCCATGGTATAATCCTCAAACCCGCAATTTAAAGCAAATATCGCGAAAACTTGAAAGGATATGGCGTTCCACCAATGTGGATGAAGTGCGGTTAGTCTGGCGAGACAGTCTTAAAATATATAGGAAGGCACTCCGTAATGCTAGAGCAGCCTATTATTCAGCATTAATAGAGAAAAATAAGAACAACCCCAGGGTTCTCTTCAGCACTGTAGCCAGGCTGACAGAGAGTCACAGCTCTGTTGAGCCGTGTATTCCTATAAACCTCAGTAGTAGTGACTTCATGAACTTCTTTAATGATAAGATTGTAACTATTAGAGAAAAAAATTATAATCTACTGCCCTCAACCAGTACCGATCGATCCACAGCTGTAGAACCTGAAATATATTTAGATGGCTTTTCTCCCATCGACCTTCAACAATTGACTTTAACTATTTCTAAGTCTAAATCTTCCACCTGTCTCTTAGACCCGATTCCGACAAAGCTGCTTAAGGAAGTTTTACCTTCAATTAGCAATTCTTTATTAGAAATTATCAATCTGTCTTTACTAACGGGCCATGTACCACAGGCCTTCAAACTAGCTGTAATTAAACCTCTTCTTAAGAAACCTACTCTTGATCCAGAGGTGTTGGCTAACTATAGACCTATATCTAACCTTCCGTTCCTCTCTAAGATCCTTGAGAAAGCAGTCGCAAATCAGCTCTGTGACTTTATGCATAACAATAGTTTATTTGAGGATTTTCAGTCAGGATTTAGAGTGAATCATAGCACAGAGACGGCACTGGTGAAAATTACCAATGACCTTCTAATAGCTTCAGACAAAGGACTTGTCTCTGTACTTGTATTGCTAGACCTTAGTGCTGCATTTGATACCATTGATCACCAAATCCTATTACAGAGATTGGAGCATCTAATAGGCATTAAAGGAACCGCACTTAGCTGATTTAAGTCGTATTTATCAGACCGATTTCAGTTTGTATATGTAAACAATGAAAGCTCGATGAAAACCAGGGTCAGTCACGGAGTTCCACAGGGGTCTGTTCTTGGACCTATTTTATTTACCTTATATATGCTTCCCTTGGGGAATATTATCAGAAAACACTCAGTAAACTTTCATTGTTATGCAGATGATACCCAGTTATATCTATCAATTAAGCCAGACGAAACTAACCAGTTCTCTAAACTTCAAGCATGTCTTACGGACATAAAAACCTGGATGACCTGTAACTTCTTAATGTTAAACTCTGAAAAAACAGAAGTTATCCTACTAGGCCAAGATCACCTTCGAAATCAATTATCTAATGATATAGTTTCTCTAGATGGCATTGCTCTAGCATCCAGCACTACCGTTAAGAACCTTGGAGTTATCTTTGATCAGGATCTGTCTTTTAACTCTTATATAAAACAGATCTCAAGGACAGCCGTTTTTCATTTACGTAACATTGCGAAAATCAAATCCTGATCCAAAAAAGCAAATCCTGTCTCAAAGCGATGCAGAAAAACTAGTTCATGCATTTGTTACCTCTAGACTAGATTACTGTAACTCCTTATTATCAGGCTGCTCTAATAGGTCTCTTAGATCTTTACAGTTGATCCAGAATGCTGCAGCACGTGTTCTAACAAAAACTAAGAAAAGAGATCATATTACACCAGTATTAGCTTCTCTGCACTGGCTCCCTGTTAAATCAAGAATAGAATTTAAAATAATTTTACTTACCTACAAAGCTCTAACTGGCCAGGCACCGTCTTATCTTAAGGAACTTATAGTTCCATATTACCCATTACATTACAGTCATTTAGCAGACGCTTTTATCCAAAGCGACTTACAATCAGTAGTATATTACATATCATTCACCCATTCACACACTGATGACAGGCTACCATGCAAGGTGCCACCATCAGACATGCAACATCCAGTCCACACCGATGGCAAGCCTTCGGGAGCAACTTGGGGTTAAGTGTCTTGCCCAAGGACACATCGACTGCCGAAGCCGGGTATTGAACCACCGACCCTCTGATTGGAGAACTACCTTGCTGCCCCAACTAGAAAGCTGCGCTCAATCAATGCAGGGTTACTTGTGGTTCCTAGAGTATATAAAAGTAGGATGGGAGCCAGAGCCTTCAGTTATCAGGCTCCTCTTCTGTGGAACCAGGTTCCAGTTTCAGTCCGGGGGGCAGACACACTCACCACTTTTAAGAGCAGGCTTAAGACCTTCCTTTTTGATAGCGCTTATAGTTAGGGCTGGCTCAGGTTCGCCTTGGCCCAGCCCCTAGATATGCTGCTATATGCCTAGACAGCCGGGGGACTACTTAGAATACACTGAGCTCCTCTCTCCTCTTCTCTCCCTCCATCTTTATGTATTAATCTCCTATTCATGCACATTACTGATTTTGCTTCTTCCCCGGAGTTCTTGTGCTTTCTCGCCTCGCAGGTTCCCAGGAATCGGGGTTATATTTGGACTGTCATCGTGCCACCTGCTGAGGCCCTGCTGACACCCACTACTACTACCACTATCATTATTAGTCACATTACTATTATTATTGCCTGTACTATTACGCTTATTGACTTGCTTCTACCCTGGAGTCTTTGTGCTTTCTCGCTTCGCAGGCTTCTATAAATCGTGGCTGTACCTGGACCGTGGTTGTGCATCCTGCTACGGCCCTGCTGACACCGACTGCTACCACCATTATTATTACTAGTCACATTACTATTACTATTACCTGTACCATTAAGCATTTTAGCTTTACTTCCACCCTGAAGCTCTTTTTCCTTTCTCGCTCTGCAGGTTTCCATGAATCGTTGTGGTACCTGGACCGTAGTCGTGCCTCCTGCTGTGAGCCGACTGACACCCACTGCTACTTCGATTTTTATTATTAATCACATTACTATCCCTATTTTCATAATTATAATTCTACTATCATAATTGCTGCTGTTATTATAAGTAGTCTTATTATATGAATCATTTATGTCATATACATTGAATGTGTTGTATCTCTGTTATGCTGTTCATTCTGTACACATGACATCTATTGCATTCTGTCCATCATGGGAGAAGGATCCCTCCTCTGTCGTTCTCCCATAGGTTCCTTCCTTTTTTCTCCCTGTTAAAGGGGTTTTTTAGGGGAGTTTTTCCTGTGCCGATGTGAGGGAAGGACAGAGGATGTCGCATGTGCACAGATTGTAAAGCCCTCTGAGGCAAATTTGTAATTTGTGATTCTGGGCTATACAAAATAAACTGAATTGAATTTAGACGTGGCAAACTCCAAAAAAAAGTGTCTGAAGTTTTTTTCTATGCTGAAGGATTGAAGTTTAAAGCGATAATTAAGTGTTCATTTTTTGAAGCTACATTTAAGAAAACTAATTTCCCTCTTGTTAATGTTTCCTTGTGCATATTTGCACGCAAACAGTTTTTGTGGAATGTGAACCCCAGCTTATTTTGTATGTTGAAATGTATTTAGAACAGTTTGTGGGTGGATTGTTGAGGGTGGTCTTTACTGAGATCCACAAAAGACAATTCAATCTATCAGTAACAGAAAAACTATGATGTCATGTATTTCCTGGAGGGAGTGATATCTAGACTACAGACTTCATTATCTAAATTAAAAGTTTAACAGTGCATTCAATAAAATGAATTCTTTCTCTACATTATAGTATTTCAAAAACCTTTGAATAAATTGCATCTTTCTCATCTTATTTTTATCTGCTTTTTGGATAATCTTGAGGAAATGAGCATTTTGATGAGAATGAATTACTTTTTGACAGCAATGCTTGATAACCATTTTATTTTATAAGGCAATGCTTAGAATTCAATAATTTACATAAACTGTTGTAACACTTTAAACATTTTTGCAAATTTGGGCATATTAGTGCATGTGAGTGTGCACCAGTGTCCAGCTCACAGCCTCAGCTCTGCACTGTGATCATATGTGTGTAATAACGCATTCATAATGTCATATGCAAATCCACATGTAGGTAGGATGAAATAGCTTATAGTATCCTCATATGGAATTAACATTTTTTTTCAACCTTTGTTGAAATTACTTAACATACATTATATAATTATTCTGAATATGTTAAACTATTTTATCATATATCATCACACATTAATTAATTGTGTGTAAATGTGTTATTGATGCTTCGTAGAGATGTACATTTATTAAAACCTGAAAAATGTACTCATGTATTACGTGTTAAAACAATGCTTGTAAATGGTGGAAATAAAGTCTTACCATAAATTCTCCACACACTTTAGTATTGGACTTGTCCTTCAGAAAGCAGTCAGACTTCTCTGGAAAAAAACAGATGCAGGGAAGCGGATCCACATGCTTTAGAACTACTTTGATTATTCATAGAAAATGTAGACTAGGGACTATGGAAGTGAAATGTGGGTGGGTGAAGAAATAGACAAAGAGGAAGGGAAGGGGGAGGAAAGAGGCATCGGTGTAAATAAATAAACAAATAAATAATAAACAATTACTGCACCCCTGGCTGCACACACTGCAAGGAACCAATCAGAACCCTGGCTGAACGCCCTGGAAATTGTGTGTAATGAGTAGGAAAAGATTAGAGGGAGCTCTTGCTAGGCCGTAAATTGACATTAGTAAAAGAAAACTCTTTTACTAGGCGGGCCCAGCAGTCTCATTTAGACAACAGAGGAGGGGGGGTGGGGGATTGGACAAACACTGAGACAAGGAATGGAGTGTTTGAAGACTGCTTATATTAGGTGGAGTGCAGCCTCACTATTGTGTGCTGTGAGAGTGCTGAATTTAAAGTGAAGAGTATCTTTCACTTTCCATATAGTGACTTTTTATTCCAGCCAGTTCTCATTAACAGAGAGTCAAATACAGATTATTTGTCCCGCCTGGTGTCTGGTCAAGAAGCACAAGACAAGACAAATTTATCATCTGTGTAAGATTCACCAGGGTTTAAAGTAAGTAAGATTTAAACCCATCCACATCATTGTTAAACACTCTTGCATATCGAATGCCTCTCAGCGGCTCTCATCCAGGTGGTAACTTCTGGTTCTGCCAAGTGAAACCAATGCGGAAGTGTCTTCAAACTTGCATTCTATCTACTGGCCAGCAGGGAGCGACATCTTTTGTTACAAAAAGAAGTCCGATTTTTTGGAAGTCTATAAAAATATTACTCTACTTCTCTCTTGATTTATTACCTCAGTAAACATTGTAAACATGAGTTTATGGTCTCAATCTCTAGTTTCAAGTCTTCTTCCATACAGCATGATGTTCATTTAGGGTTAGCTTATGCATCAGCTGAGGTGGTTCGAGCATCAGATGTCTACTTTTAGAGGTTTTCCAGGCACGTCAATCTTGTTAGAGACCCTGGGTAGACCCAGACAAATGGTAGATGGAACGTACTTGTATAGCGATTTACTAGTCTTTGGACCATTCTAAGCGCTTTAACACTACATGTCATCATTCACCCATTCACACCCATGCATACACTGATGACAGGGGCTACCATGCAAAATCCTGTCAGGACTCTATCTAACCATTCACACACATTCATACACCGCAGTGAAAAGCGGCATTCAGGCACAATTTGGGGTTAATTGTCTTGCCCAAGGACACATTGACATGGAGCCAGGGATGGACGCGCCGATCCTCTGATTGGAGGACGACACTGCTCTACCACCAGCCAGAGTTGCTAGAGTTATTTAGATTCTACATGGCCATGCCTGGTGGTAGGGAATGCCATCTTGGTGGTATCATTAATGAACATTACATTAGAAAACATTTGTTCTGCTCAGGTTTTGTACAATGATTTGTCAAGTTTATCTAGCCTCTGTAAGAATAAGTACAAACATAAACAAAATATAACATAAAATTACGAGCTAAAGTAGAATTCTGAAATTGGGTTTCTTTGGACGGACTTCAGTGAGGTTGACCAAGGTGGCACTGGCAAATAAACAAATTTAAACTTGCTCCACTTTTATTGGGACATAATAAAACATTAGCTGGCTAGGTCCTGCATTACCTTATCAAATATGTGCACCATCCAGGTAGATTACTGCATAACATGAACTCAACTATAACAGCAAAAAATTAAATAATTGTCACTGTGACAACTTTCCAGAATTGTAAAATCCTGTTTCATAGCAGTAGAAAAAATTCAAATTGGACTTCTTGAAATGTATTTACATAATCTTGATGAAACCTGAGGCAAGATGCCCTCACCAGCGGAACCCTTCACATTATATATATTTTAACTACTGTATTCGGTCTGAATTTCTACAAAGAATGACCAGTTCCCTTTGCTGCCATGTCTTGAACTGGATGTGACCTACAACAGGCAGCCAGTACTGTGACTGGAATCGAGCGGCAAAACCCCAGAAGAGCAGATGTGCATGGGCTGCAGCGAGCAGCAAGTCGGAGTGGTCCAGTTGAGATAAGTGCCAGCATAAGAAATTGGGTTGCCTCAATGGTAAAGATGGTTGTCCTCATTGCTAGGTGGCCTTGCTTGATATCGATCAAAATGAATCTTGAATATATGTATGATGTTGGCCCATCATTTTTTTTTTCTCTTATTTAGTTGTCTTTAGTCAAGAAGGGCATTAAGGCCTTGAATTTGTGCTCCTTACTTTTGGTTTTGTATTGTGCTTATATTGCACATGCTACAAGTTATGTGCAGTGTAACACCATACAGGTAATACCCCAAATGGAATCTTTATTAAATTTGCCCGACACATGTACATAATGAATGAATTGATATGTCTACATGTGCTTTAACAACATCACCTATCTTTCAGACTGACCAAACACACACAGACACGTCCAAATCCATGTTTCACTCATCTGTATGTAGGGGTGCTTATGTATGTGTTGGACTGCCCACCTCAACTGAATAATTCTTGTTACTATGCAGTTGGAAAAATAACAGCCTTTACAGACTAATGACGATAATGGTGCTTGTGATTACTATGGCACAAGAAAAGAACAAGGGGGTGGGTATATGGATACCGCTGGACGACTAGAGATGAAGATTTTTTCTCGCATTTTCTTTCATCCAATGCGACCTTTCCTTCTCTCTGTTACATCTTCCCACACTACTCCCTCCCTCCCCCCCCCCCCGACCCTATAACCTCCCCCTCCTCCACCCCCTTCTCTCTTTCTGGCTAATTTAAAATTTGTCAGACGCTTGCGTCTTCTGGATGGCTGGCCTTTGATATTTTGCGAGCTCCATTTGGCACAAACAAGCCTGCGGCCCTGGTGCATCCTGCTGACTGCTGCACTAGTGGCAGGCCCCGCCATTTATCTTAGCCCCGGCCACCCAATGCTTACTCATTACAGGAGCCCCGGCAACAGCTTAACCCCCACCCCTCTGCCGACTGTGGGCATGCAAACACACTCAAAAACAGGCAAATAGTGTGTGTGTATGTGTATGTGTGCGTATGTATGTGCGTGTGTGCGCATAAACATAAGCAAATGCAGATCAGCAAACCCATTCATACACATGGGTGGGAGCATGCAGACGCAGAGACTCATGCTCGCAAATTCAAACACACACAACTTGGGATCATTGCTCATTGCCCCCCCATATAGACATACACACTCACACACAGAGGTAAATGCCGACATGCACGTTTCTCTTCTACAAGTTGAAAAATGTCTTTAAAATCTAAATTCTCTCTATGAACTATTTTGGAGATATTGTACATGCTTCTCCCTCCACCATAACACCTCTTGACTCTGTATATCACAGTGCACTGTGCTGTGATATGCATACCGTACAGTATGAGCCCATCTCTGTATGTCTACTTTTCAAGCTTAAACACTCCATCTTTCCACCTCCGCACAGCCTCCCAATGCTCTCCAGTGTCTCTCTACATGTTCAAGAGACTGTTGTGCTATTTTTCAACTCGTAGAAGAGAAACGTGTTTTGTCTATATACAGAAATCCAACTTTTACCTTCAGTTTGCGTGATAAGTGTTCCCCTAAAAAAGGCATCTTAACCTTTTTATAGAAACAAGTATCTTGCAATTGTCTGTTTGTTTATAATGATCTCAAGCCATCCTATATTATGAGCTATACTAAGCAGCCATGTTAAATCCTTTTTGGTGTCTTTGGCCACACAACACCTCTGAAAAGGGAGAAATACAACAATAAAAACATCTCTAAAATTTGCAGGGACAGAAGCTCACTGTGGTTCATACTGGGTGACTTCCCAGCATCTACTTTCGTTCTTGTTGTGAGATACATGTGTGCATGTGTCTAAATGTGATTGTGTGTGTGTGTGTTTTGAAACAGTATAGACATCCATCGAACATCACAACTCTCACCTCAAATCAAATCCATTGTTGGCAAGTATTGATTTGCCTCGACTTGTTTCTGGCACATGTAGATGTCATGCAATGACACACACGCACACATGCGCACACAAACACACCCACATACTCGCACACATGCACACACACACACACACACACACACACACACACACACACACACACACACACACACACACACACACACACACACACACACACACACACAAACACACACACACACACACACACACACACACACACACACACACACACACACACACACACACACACACACACACACACACACACACACACAGAGACACAACTGTCTTTTCTCTCTCTATTTGTATTGTTCTTCTTTTCAAGAAAAGGGTGCATTTTTGTTCGGCAGAAAATAGACATTGACCAATCTGAGCCTCAGAATGTGTGCAGACAACCAGAAGAGTTAACTCTTTGTATGGTTAAGTGGGTGTGTGCAGAAGTACATCGTTAATGTTAACAATAATAAAGAGATAAAACTATTAGGTATAATATAGTTTTGCACCTTAAAATGCTAACATTGCTAGTTAGCAGTAAAAACAAAGTACAGCTAATGTTTATGTGGATGTAATTTGTTTTGAAGGTATTTGGCCATGAACCAACGTATTAGAGAACTGAGAGGAAAAGTCAGAGGAACATGACATTGAGTATATTTTAGCCTGATTCTGAATGTGCATACCAATGTCGTATCTTTCATGCGACAGTGCTGTTGAAGTGATGAGAAAGGATGCTCCGCGGACACTGTTCTTGCTGGTATAATAGTTTATTACAAACAAGCAACACATGTCATGACGGACGTCTAGAGCGCCCGGAGGTCTCGAATACAAATACGAGCACACAAATGGTGTGCCGTATTTGTATTTGCCACTAAGTGGTGGGCCGTATGACCAATATTGCAGCTAAACAAATAATGAAGTAAAACAATTTTGAATCAGCAATCCTAAAGGAGGGAGGGCGGGAGGTCTGTTGGGTTCGTACCCATGGCCGAGTGCCCTCTATCCGCTGTCCTCGGGTGTCAATGCACCCCTGGATGTGGAGCCTCCAAAACGCTCTGCACCCATCACCCATCTAATATTGTGTTTGTAGATCATGTTATACACATTTGTGACAATTTTGAAACAAATTTAATTTCATACCTGTCATGTGTAAAATCAAGTACAACGCACTTATTGGCTTCCAGGAGAGACTGACTGACAGTGTGTTCGTCATCCCCTAATTTAAACCATATCGCGAATCCCCACTCTCTACGAAGGCTGATAATTCCTGTGTTCAACCCGCACAAACTAGTTCTGTTGTAGCAAAACCTGACCCTATCAATCTGGAGAGGGTAACTGCTAAAAACGGTATGATGTGTGGTAATAACCGAATGGGATGTTAAGTACACAGGATGAACACAGAAGAATTTCCTGACATAATTTGTCCATTGTTGTGCCGTTTCCTTCCTCAACAAGACTGTATCATTAAGAAGGATTGTGCTATCAACAACAAGACATGAAGGCAAAAGTATTTTTCTTGTGTTTTTTAAACCTTGAAACATGGTTTGGCAAAAAATAACCAACTCAAAGGGATAGACATTTTATTGTCTAGTCTAATGAGGTGATTGGGTTCACTTTGAAAAATTAAACTTTATTTATTTGTCCCTAATTGCTGTTTATTTCTATTTCTGTGAAAGTACATTAAGAGAGAGGCAGATTCTATGTTTGTGTGCGCATACTTGACCAGTGAAGCTGATTCGGATGTTATGACTTGTTAAAAGAACCAATCACAGCACACATAAACCTGTAAACCACGTCAAAACAAAATAACTTGCAATTGAGAGTAAAGCATTGTATATTTTTGTGAGTAATAATTGTGTGTTCAGAAATTGTCCACCAGAGAATTCATTGTTCATATGTGTCAATGTTTAAAAAATGACTACTGGATGAATTTTCTGAAAGTCTGAGTATTCAATGATTGCATTGGCCTCAACAATTCAGTATCAGTGCTGCATTGATGTCTTATTATTGCATGTTTTCCTTAACAAATTCTAAGTACAGTACATTAGTTAATGCAGTTAATGTATTTTCTTGGTAGTGGTGATTAATATTTACATATAACAGTTATTTTACCTTGCTGATTGTAACTTCATTCAAACTTGACTGAAACAAAAAATAAAACACAACAAAACCGTCCTGGTAAGTCTCGCCTTTCCACTTTCAACAATCGGTCACTCTGGTTTAGTCAAAATAAAAGCCTGAATTAACCTAAAAATATTCTCTCAGGAGTTCTTTTAAGTAAAGTATTCTTCATGAATAAAAAAGATAGAGCCCAATTATTCAACCAGTTCTCACTCTCAGCTCATCAAATACATTACATTACATTACATTACAGTCATTTAGCAGACATCAAATACCAACGAGTTGGTCTGTGCCCCTCGGAAGCTGATACAGACGCACCCTTTGGTTTCTCTGTGACACCTTGGAGCCCCGTGTTATTATTTTCTTACCATTATAAAGTACGGGCGCAACAGAACCCTCAGCCACACTTACATTAAACCTCACAGTATGCTTCCAAAGTCCTTGTTGGATCATCTGATCTGCGTCTGAAACCTAATTTCTTGATGACGGAATTGAGATGGCGTCCAATTGTTGTAACGTCATTTGACACAGACAACCTGACAGTTGCACCAACTTTAATTACTAATTTGTCAGGTGCGCAGAGGTTCTTAATTAGGCAGTGATCGTACCTGGCATCGTTGAATGTGGTCATTCAATACAGGTATTAACACCTTTGCCTTTAGATATGGCTTGTTAATACATCTTACGACCTAGCTAGTTTGAGCGTTCTGAGACATTTTCCACTTGCTATATCTATGGTTAGTGGCAACATTGCCATGACTAGTTTTATGTAAAAAAATGATCAATCTCAAATATGTCATCACATGGTTGCTAAAAGGCAACAGAAAGTGAACACAGCGTTTTATTTACGGTGGCAGTGAGGAGCAGAGACACACTTAGCCTATGGACTGTTCCAGACTGTAGCACTCATCCATATCTGTCTACAGCACACACCCTGGCTCATTTGACCTGGACTTCCCCTTTCAATATCCATTCAGAGATACTTTCCCAGGACAGCTTGAGCGTCTATAAAAGTGATGCATGTCATACCATAACACAAAACGACCACGAGCCTCCTGCCCTGATGACATTCAGAAATGACTGCATAGACACAGGTACACATGGGAAAGTTTGCGTGTGTGTGTGTGTGCGCACACCCTACACACACTCGCTGCACTGCGACTCCCTCGGCCCCTCCCCTCAGAGAAGTGAAGCCTTTTAATTATCTGCTGATTACCTGTTAGATCACCTTAGCTAATGGAGAGCAGCTCCCTGGGGAGCCATCCAATCTAACTCTCATCACACACAATGGGCTCCTCTTCACTGGAGAGAGTAGACTCTGTGTGTGCAAGAGAGAAGAGTGTAGTAGATATGTATGTGTGTGAAAAAGGGAGATAGACAGAAAGAGAGAGAGTCCCTTTGAGGCAGATGCTGAAATTAATACTGAAAATAGCCTTCTATTTATTCTTTCATAGACTGAATTACCATACGCACACACACACACACACACACACACACACACACACACACACACACACACACACACACACACACACACACACACACACACACACACACACACACACACACACACACACACACACACACACACACACACTGTAGGGCACATGCATATTCTGTTTTTTTTGTGGCATGCTTCCATTTTCATCAGAATTCAGATCATTACAGATTATTCCACAATCGGCTTCCATGCAGCCCAGAACTACCAAATTCAACTCTTGCTCTCGCTTTTCATTTGCTCTGTGATCATTGTTTTGTACTTACTTTGTAACTGCATATTGAAACATTGTTCCTGAAGTAAATAAAATGGCAAAATGCTGTGTAATAGCAGCAGGAATCATAACAGCTTCACAAATCTGAACTTAAAGAAAAGAAAGGCGTCTTTGCAGAGCAGAACAACAAAACCTGACAAATTGTGTGCAATCAATGGGATAAAAAGTAGAACAAAAGTACTGCTCGAATTTCTCCCCAGTTAGCATAGGAACAGGAAATGGTTGAGGACAGAGGTTCTAAACTTTTTGAGAAAAAAAAGACATAAAATGAAATCAAAAACTTGGCCACAAATATGTGTACTGACACAAATATTTGTGGCAGTACACATATTGGAGACATTATTTGTGTCCTGTGCCAAACTTTGACATTTCATCACGTCAGGAAAGGTGACAGCATGGCTGATGAGATACAGGTGAAAACAAAAAAAAAATTTTTTTTGCCTGCCACATTTACACACTTGTGCCACAATGTGGTTTTACATCAGAACAGAATGGCACAGACAGTAAGGTCACAGCCACACACATACACAACATGTGATCGGTGTGGAAGTTCCATTGCGAGTGAAGAAGACTGTAAGTCCAAAATAAGTTGTGGAGAAACAACAAATAAACTTTCAGAGCAACTAACTTATTCAGATACTTATTTTTATGTTATTAATTTCCGTGCATGCTGCTGAGAGTAATCACAGTGACCAGCTCAACTGCCGACCATTTCATCAATGTTCCCACCCCTCTGGCAGAGTCACCTTTTCAATGCCCTAATGATGACTTGTCATGTTTGAAATTATTGGAATGTACTGCTACTGGGTAATCTCTATCATTCCTCCTTATGGAGCTCTTGTGTTCACTTAGTCTCTGCTTTCATGGATGTGATGTTTTACCAGCATAGTATAACCCACAAGAACATTCAATCATAGACATTTCATGATAAGTGGAACATGTGATGACATCTTTGATAAAATTATTTGATGGATGAGTAAAGAAGTTACCTTTGACCATATTATTTCATTGAGCACATCCCCATTTATATCATCAATTTTGAAGAGGTTTAAACAAGGACTATGAAAACTTTCTTCACTGATTTTACATCAGCATGTACAAGACGGTCTGAGATTACATCCTCTTCCGTAGACTCTTAATAGTGTTTTTTTCAGCTCCCTGGATATTGCTGGGTCTGATGACAAAATGTGTTTTAATAATCAAGCTCATTCTCTGGCAGATGGGGTTTAACTTGTAAATATGTATTAACATTAGAAATGTAGTTGTCGACACCAATAACACTGGCATGGGATGTGCACGGCACGAGACAAAAGGGCTCTACCGCTGGTGATCAAAACTGAGAACAGGTACCTGCAAAGAGCCCAAATAATATAAAAAAACAAATGTATACAATTAAAACAATGCATCCCATGTTCTTTACAGGCAAATGATAGGAGAGGCAAGGTAAAGAGGCATGCCTTGAAGCAAAAGGCCTTCGTCCAGACCTGACCCGAAGCTGCTAGAGTTAGGACTATAACTTAATGCTATTCGCTCTACCCATTGAACTACCAGGGCACCCCCACATACTAGTAGCACTATAATTTACCTTCGACCATTACTCATTTGTTAGAAGGCATCTTAATGTAACTTAATGCAACATCTGTTAAGGTTAGCCATTAGCGCCATTATTTAGTCAAGCAGGACTATGCTGCCCACCGTTTCGCTATTCTGTCTGGTTCATGAAACCATGCCTTCCAGACAAAGTCAATTGAAGTAATTCTTGTTTTGTACAAGAAAAAGCAATGCATTGATGTACAGAAGTGATCTATGCAGTGAACAGCTCAAATGCTGTACTCAGACCTTAGAGACCACACACTGTTAATGACTCCTTAAAATATAAAAACATGCTGCATGTAGCCAGGGGGAATCCCTACCTTGATATTACGCTAAGGAAATCCCCTTGAGTATGGGATTTCTTATTTTTAGTTGAGTACCCCCTGCTGTGAATTTACATTTGACTCTCCTCATGATTCCTGCCAAGTACAGGAGAAACTGAGCCGGATGGCACTGGTAGAACGTGCCATCGCTGACAACATCCCTTCTGGCATTACATTGCTGCATTGCTAGCTCTTTTAGGAACCAGACTCTTGTTTGCAGTCTTAGTGTCATTCCAATCATACTCGTGGTAAAGTACAGGAGGACAAAACAATAATCTAATGAGGATGTAACCTTACAGCCACAATTCCCTGACATCCTAATCCAGACCCGGGGCCAAGTGAGTCAAATTGAACCAGCCAGTAAAAAAGTCTGCGCCTGGCACCATGGGCTATAGGTTACAGTGTATCGCCCCAGGCCAGGGACAGAATGAAAGACTCCTTTCCTCCATGTTCCCTCATCAGGGATAGCCTGGCCTGCCATCAGAGTAATGGTGCTACAAACACAGCGGCATGCTGAGATGAGAGAGAAGGTTTCCCAAAGACGCCTGACTGCAGCATCAAACAGGAAAGACACACGGGACAAAAGATAGAGAAGGAAGAGAGAGAACGAGTGAGGGAGGGAGAGAGAGGCCCTGGAGTTGTGCCAAGTTCCCAAGGTAGTGTACAAGTATCTTTAGAAGCCGGGCGTCTTGTTAGCTAATACATTACACCAATCACGGCCGGCTATCTTAAGCTACAATTAATCTGTGCGCTGGCACAGGCTGATAGGACAGCAACATGCTGTTTCTTAATTAAAAGCAAACGGATTAAAAATGATTAATAACGGTATTAAATATTCTCATGGACTACAAGCGAGGGGAAATCGGGGGGCTTTCTTATGCAGGCTTAAAACGAAGAAGTCATTAACGGCGGGCCCAATCTCCCTAAGCCAGGGCTTTACTTTGTTTGGGATCACAAGTTGCTTACTTCATGAATATGCATTTTGCCCCTATCAAGTCGAGACCAAAAGGCAATATCGTGGTGTGGCTGTGGTGTGGTATTTTTCCCCTCAGTGGCTGTGAAACTTTGAGTTTTTGATTTGTGACATTTCGTGGTCTGCCTTTGTAGCTGAGGCCTCTGTGTTAACTGGTTCCTGGCCGCAGGCTGCCGGGCCCTGACAACCAATGTTAGCTTTTTCTGTCTATATGAAATTGTGAATGTAGGTACGTCGTGTTAGGAATACTGTTGAGTGTTTTTGCATGTGTGTTTCAAAGGCAACTACAGATATAAAAATAATGGTTAATGTAAGGGCACATCAGTAAGTTATGTAGAAAGGTTTCTCTACAGTTAAATAAGTCTTGGTCACAACTATATTGCTGTTTATTTTGGTCGTTCTGGACCATGGATTACATTTAATTGAAATGTTCTTCTACATCTAATGTTTATGCCAAAGTTTTAAAAATATAAATATCCAACAATATCTTCACAGAGCAGCTTCAGCATGACTAAGCTTACAAAAGAGTGTGGTTATGGTATGAAGACTATGTTAAGGTATGGTTAGGGTTAGGCAACTTGTTTTGATCAGGGAAAGATAATGGTTAGCATTTTAAAAGGTTAGGGTTAAAAATCAAACATTTATGGTTGGTTTGTGGCAGGACACAACATCTAACAAACTGTCTCCTGCATGTGAATGTTGGATGCCCTACACACCATTCCACCACCACAACTTCTTCATTTTTACTTTTTGCCTCCACAAGAGGACACACTACATCCTGGCTCTGAGCGTACACAGTATGTTCCAAAGTTGTCCAATACCAATTACATTTCCTAGAGGTACTGGACTGGTTGATGACCCTGCTTCATAATACTATCCCTCCAAAAAAATGCATCAGTCACTATAAGCAGTGGAGAGCCTCTATATAATGTTTACGAGTCTTACATTTTACTTTTTTCTACATTCTGTGTACTGTGTGCTCAAGGACTTCTCATGGTTGCGTAATTCACATATTGTCACAATGTCTTAGACTGCCGACTACTCACTCCTCTAAACCGGCTGGTAGGGGCTGCAGGCTCATTCCATACCTGATATGTTATGATCCACTAAAGTAAGGCATGATACATAAGGAATAAATCCCCCTATTTTGTCCCATCTTGAATTTAAGGGACAGTTTGTTTAAAACTACTTGCCACTGATGCCCATGGGGGAATGTTGGGATTCTGTTATTATAAAGTACAGTCATGGTAACTTCTGTTATAATTTGATGCCATATAAGTAAAATTGACTCAACATAAATGGCTCATATCAAAACAAGAAAGGCTGTTTTAGGGTTAATAGCCCAGCAGTATCTAGTTGCATCAAAGTTATTAGCTTGGGATTTTAATGTGTTCTAAAAATGTTTTAACGAGGAAGAAACATACTGTACATCATGGCTGAGCTGATGATAACACTCTCAGTTACAAGTGAGGAGCTCCAGTGCTATTAGCTACTTTTTCAGTCAGTTACGATGGTGATGATGATGTTTATGATGGTGAAGATGACTCAGTGTAGTCACTTTAGTCACTTTAGCTTCAATAATTCGTTTTAGAAATCTGTTTGTACCCAAAGTAAACACTCTAACTGAAGTTTGTTTGTTTGCGAAAGATGAGAAATGTATTCATTTTGAGTATAAGCACAAATTGTTGGCTATTCTCAAGTTTAATGCAAACTACCGTAATTGTCTAATGTGTACTCTTAATTCAATCTTCACAGATTATATTGTGCAGATTATATTTCACAGAAAGAAAAGTGACTTTTTAAACATTTAAAAAAAAAAAATGGAAACAACATACCATGAATTTATATTTTGTCAAGCTGTTTCAACACCATTCATTTTTTCAAATTTAGAATTTAAGGGTTTCAGAGGAAGGGTTTTGGTAAATGATGTTGATTATGGTAAATTTGACATTTTCATAATTTATTTACTTACTTTACTGTAAAAAGTCCAGTTACTGCTTCTGTACATGTCAAAAAATTGGCATTACATTTTCATAACAACTGATCAAAGCCTTTAAAAACCCATTTTAGTAAAATACATATTAATGCTTAGGCCTTCTCAAGTATGGGAGTGATACATGTCCTGTGCCGCTCTAATCAAAATGACACCTGAACATCATTTCATAATTTAAATCCCAGGCCTTCTCACAATTCAGGAAAGCCCTCTCCCCCTCCAACAAGAGGCTGTGAATAGCATCATTGTGAGCCAGTGACTACAATTACTGCTTCTAAATTCAGCATTGCTGTAATCAGGCCCTCTGGTTCTGTATGACTTAAATACGTATGGCTTGTGTCCAATGTCTCCTGTGCCAAGCCCAAGTGTTAGTTGTAATTGACCATACAAGCCTTTTCTCCGCTTTTCTCTGCTAATTTCATAAGTGCTATTTTTAAAATGTCAATTATAAAGCAGATTAATGTGTCTTAATGTGAGATTAGATCCATTTTGGCACAAATCATGGGGCAATCACATTGGTTTGATTACATTTCTGCCCTTTTTATTGAGTATAAAAGGCCTTTCTGCTCCAGTTTTACATAGCATAAGCTAAAAGGGCACGCTGGTGGATTGTGAATGTTATTCAACCAAACATGCTGCAATTTTTGATATGACCCCTAATTGATTAATGCATTTTAGAGGAGTTTTTCTTTGCCCAACACACACTCCTACACACTCACACATACCTTTGTAACAACTCTGAATGAGAAACAAGGTGTAGATGTTGTCATTCCAAAGAGGGAAGACTTATTCAGCAGGAGGGGCCGAATAAAAAAAGGTAGCCAGCATCCAGGACACTATTTAGAAACCAATTACTTTAACGCTTCTGAAATTGATTTAATTTGCCTCTGCTGCCAGGCTCTCTCTTTTTCTCCTCCTCTCTCAATGTTTTCTGTTTCTGTGTTTTTTTGGAGTGTTTTTTTATTCTTTCTACTTCTGTTGCCTCGCTTCCGACACTTGGAGAAAAAAAATAAAAGGCCTGATAACAATCAGCTTCATGTTTGTCTTAGGAAGGATACGAGCAGCAGAATAATAACAAATTCAAATCATGAAGATAATGGCATTAGTTGGTTACAATAAGATGCTGCTGCTTGTGGTGTTTACTCGAGCAGTGCATGTTTGTATGTTTAACCCCTCGTGTATGTGGCCACATTTATAGGCTTGTGCCTATTTGTTGGTTATGTTATTGTGTATGAGTTCCCCCTGGTTAAGTTTGCCTTTGTGCAAAGCTTTTGTTGTTGTTTTTTAAGCATCAGCATTTAATTACACACTTTCTACTTTGCTATTATAATGGAACATAATTTGGTATGTTTGGAATTACTGGTGACTGGTAGCCTAAATGTAAAATCAGTGGTCCTGTCAAAAAGTAAAACACTCTGTTCTTGGTCTTTTTATTGTTAAGGATGATAGGACCAGTGTTAGGTTTTTGCAGATTCACCCCAAATGGTTTGGTTTGGGGTGAATCATCATTCTGGGTATGATTTGTTCTTACTATGTCCTCTTCCACTAGAGTACTTGGGGCTTTTCTATGGGATAAATTGTGTCCTGCCTTTTATTAAAAAATGAGGAAGCCATTTAAGTCGAGTCAATTTATTTAAATGGTGTCAAATCATAAAAGATGTTATGGCAAGACATTTTTCATGTAGACCCAACATTCCCCAATGAGCGACAGTGGCAAGAACATCTCCATCTTTTCAAACAAACTGCTTAAAGATGCAATGTGTAAACTCTGGCCACGTGCTCTAAACAAAGACAGGAAGCATTTCACCTCTAATACTGGGTCCATGGAATCTAAATTTACAGTCATCTGTTATAAAAAATACAAAATTTGACCAAACTGCTGAAACTGTGGGAACTGGTAAAAAATATCACTGCTATCTTATGTTCTTCCCATGTGGTGTTGGCCTATAGTTCATGTTAGCCATCTTTGTGTTTACTGTGACACTAACCGGGGTTTGTACATTTTGATAGTTTGTTTATTGGATTAAATCCAAAGTGGGAGAAACGAGAACATGACAAACATCAGTCCCTTCCTCCCCTCCACCAGGAGACTCACTGGGAGGAGAGCTTGTGGCAGCAACACAAGACCTTTAGTCTTAACCTTTAGTAAACAGAGCTGTAGCTACTTGATAAGTAGCTACTTCCTGTTGCTGTCACTATGGTTAAAGCCAGCAATCCACCAGCCGACTGTGACTCCTGTAGCTGGGTTTTGCGTTGGCTGGTTTGGAGTTGTTACCGATCAGGCTTTTCTTAAATTGTTCGCTTTTTTTTTTCATATCGAGGAAATTAACAGTATGAGTTTGTAACAACACACACACATACACACACTAGGTGACAATGTACCGATTGGGCTGTTAGATGGTAATGTGGATTCATTGAGGAGTCTGAGCTCAACACCTTAGAGACTAAATAGCCTGAAAAAGAGATGGAGCTTAATTGATGATCAAACACCCACCAGGTGTAAATGGCTGTTTTCGCTTCATCTGTATGTGTGTGTGTGTGTGTGTGTGTGTGTGTGTGTGTGTGTGTGTGTGTGTGTGTGTGTGTGTGTGTGTGTGTGTGTGTGTGAATGAGTTTCTCCACATGCTCCTTTTGTACATTGCGCCCTCATTATTAGTGAGTGTTTACATGCATGGCAGTCTGTGCATGTGTGTACTTGCAGTATTTCCATAGAGGGCGGAACAAGAGATTTCAAAGATCTGTAGCGGTTCCATTCAGCCCTCCGTCTTTCATATTGACCTCAGGGTGACAGGAGGACAGGAAAACACATGCTCCAGTCCGTACCATCAAGATGAAAGCGGGGACACCATACACACATTTTGAGCAATCACCTTCAACAATGGGCTCTCCAAACTGTTGTGAAATTCAAATCCACCCTCAGCAAACACTTGTACACACAAACACCTCTTTTATTCGACAGTGAGCACTGCAGAATATTCTCTCCATGTCAGTTAGTAATAGAAGTGCACCATAAGAGCATGTAAAATGAAAGATGGAGAAAAACAAATTCGTAATGATACTTTATTTTGCAAAAGCTGACTCACAATGTGTTTAACAGCCTTGTATACAAACCACAATCCTACTGATTACTGATCAATTAATATTAGCAACAACACTGGTTGCTCGATGCGGGCAGGTGTTGGCTTGTCCATCAATATAGTTGGTGAGGCCCGTGAAATTGTGAGAGATATCACACTGTGAATTTTGCAGTCGTACTAACTTGTGTAATTATAGAGGATTGTAAATGCTGCTCTTCAGAAAACGTTTTAAACATTTTAAGGGGTTCTAAAGCAGTTAAACTAAAAACACAAAGACGCTGTTATGGTGGATCAGTCAACGTGATGACATATGGTCATTTCTTAAAGCCACTAGCAACAGCCTTTTTAAAGACACTTAAAAACCTCAAAATTAATTAAGGGATATCTTTGGAAGTATTTCATATTGTAGAATAAAAGCAAAAATATCTTAAACTTGTGTAAACTCCAGACCTCATATTGGGCATCTCACCAAAAAACCCTTCAAAAACTCTATTGGCTTTGAGAAAAGGGAACCAGAAGTGCACCAATAGTATCTCATATGTGCTTTTTTGGACTCATTCCTGTCCATCGAAACGATTGAGGTCCTTCGGCTGTAGTTGCACTTGTCTTTGTGGACGGATGCGCCAAATCGGAACTCAGCTGTAACCTCAAATGTCTCACAACTCTGATGACCTTCAATGACTTCAATGCATCCTGCTGGATCAGATAATGATCGGATGTAATTTGTGGTCAAAGGAGCAACTGTAAAACGGCGAATAAACACATTTCTTATCATCTTAATTCTTTACAATAAAAACACCCCCTGTTATGTTTGCAGCCTACTGGTCCTTCCTGCACTATTACTAGATTTGTTTTCATTAAAGAAAAAATTGCTAACAAAGCTCTGCTAAGTTATGTGATGAACACATCTTCCTACAATTCTTCACAGTAAAAGCCCCTGTTAATTTGTTATTTTAAAGCTTTCATTCTGAAGTAGGGAAAAAGGAAATGTTGTCTTTTCATCAGCAGTAACTAAACAGGACTCAGACGGCAGGTCTCACTTGTGCTCCAGTCTCAGTTTCCCCCCTGTCTTCTCTTTGTTCTCCTTGGGAGAGGAATTCCGGTTTGGGGTGAAGATGATGAAGACCTATGTTTGATAAATTGTTTGGATTGTGCCCATATGCTGTCTGCACCTCACTGAGATCCCAACCCAATAATCGAGCCAGGCCACCTCGGCAAGAGCTCTGGCTGATCGGATCCCAATGCGAGCAAGAGCCGATCTCGAAGTGTACAGACTGAAATGAAAGGAAGACAATGCCTACTTTATTTTTAGTAAATCTGCTAAAACTCTGCTAGGTCCTTTAAAGTTTGCCAGTGAAGGTTATATTTTAATGCAGCCAGAATTAAACATTTAATGCCTTTTAACATCTTTCTTATTGGTCGCTGATATCCATGTTTGATTAAAGGCAAAATTATGATGGCAACAGTACTTGTTTCTGATTGGTTGACATACATTACGGTTTATCAGGACATCTTTAAAATAGTTCCAGTCAACAATTTCTAAATCTGTGTAAACTATGTTAACGGTTGGTGCATTTTAGTCTGGGCGTCCCCAAGAAATGATCTCCTGACCCCCAGGTTGAGAACCACTGCTCTAACTATCCATTATTCTTTTTCTTGTACCTAAACCTTTTGGTGCAAAAACGCTCATGAAAAACCTGCACAGTCATCTATCAGTCTAATCTAGTCTCATCTGAAGAGCAATCCTGCAACCAGAGACTGTTTCTCCAAGGCTGTCTACTACAGGAGTCTTCAGCGTCCAACCAATATGTGTCCTAATCGGGGCAGGAGTATTGCTACCTTCACCAGCAGCAAGTCTCCTGCTCTAATATTTCAGCAGAGAAAGGCGACGCCTCCCACGACACTCGTCATCAAACCAAAGCTCTCAGTGTTCTCCCTGTCTAATGCTCTGCGCCTCACACCCTGAAAATGATCAAAGTGTTATTTTACTAAATTCAGGCTTTTTAACTTCAACAGTCTTAGAAGGGATGAGGCAGATCACACTAAGATGATGAGAGAGGGAGAGATTGAGAAAGAAAGAGAGTGTGTGTGTGTGTGTGTGTGTGTGTGTGTGTGTGTGTGTGTGTGTGTGTGTGTGTGTGTGTGTGTGTGTGTGTGTGTGTGTGTGTGTGTGTG
Source organism: Anoplopoma fimbria (assembly GCF_027596085.1). Classification (NCBI taxonomy): domain Eukaryota; kingdom Metazoa; phylum Chordata; class Actinopteri; order Perciformes; family Anoplopomatidae; genus Anoplopoma; species Anoplopoma fimbria. Next base: position 13,368,239 of record NC_072449.1, read on the forward strand.
TTATGAGGGACTACAACACCTTTGTAGTCTCTTCTTCCTGTATTTTTTCTTCTTCCTAACTCTCACACTGGGCCTGCAGATAGGTCAGCTCCATTACCAATCCACCGGCCCACAAATATTTAAAACAAATTGAATCGCACACCCAATACCCATCACAATTACAGCAGGCACAATAACTAAATTAGCAATTCAACACAATAATTGGAAATGTGGCTTGCCTGGCCTCCCTGGAGGGCCGGCTGATCTGTGGAGGCACGTCAAGCCTGCTAATTCCACAGCTAATTACTGATGCACAGCGGAATGAAGTTGTTTGTCTCCCAAATACCATTTTCAGTTCACGGTGAGGAACACAGGACCGTGCTGAGATAGACAAAAACAACAAAGAAGTGAGGCACAAGAGCATGGTCATGCTTCTTTTTTTGGTTCTTGTTGTCATCTCGTTTATTTGTTGTTCATTTGTCAGTGTGTATGAGTTTCCCTTTACTTCCTGATGATGGACATCAGGGTGTGTAGGCGTCAAAGGGCTGATGAAGGCAGATTGGAACCAATATTTAGGATTGATCAAGTGAAACAGAATAAAAAGGCACAGTGGGCTGTTCTGTGTCTGCGTACCTATTGCTCGGCTTTTATACCAGAAGTCTGTTTTGGAGGTCGTAGCTTGTGTAGGCATGAGCATTACATTACAGTCATTTAGCAGACGCTTTTATCCAAAGCGACTTACAATCAGTAGTATATTATATATCATTCACCCATTCACACACTGATGACAGGCTACCATGCAAGGTGCCACCATCAGACTCTAACTAACATTCATGCAACATCCAGTCCACACCGATGGCAAGCCTTCGGGAGCAACTTGGGGTTAAGTGTCTTGCCCAAGGACACATCGACTGCCAAAGCCGGGTATTGAACCACCGACCCTCTGATTGGAGAACTACCTTGCTCTCCACTACGCCACAGCCGCACATGAGCAGTGTGCAGCTCCAAATTTAAGTTCCTTAACCCTTTGAACCCTTTGTTCTTTTTGCTCATTTCTCACTCACTCTATGCACAGGCTTATTCAATTCAATTCAGTTTATTTTGTATAGCCCAGAATCACAAATTACAAATTTGCCTCAGAGGGCTTTACAATCTGTACACATGCAACATCCTCTGTCCTTCCCTCACATCGGCACAGGAAAAACTCCCCTAAAAAAAAAGAGAAAAAAGAGAAAAAAGGAAGAAACCTATGGGAGAATGACAGAGGAGGGATCCTTCTCCCAGGATGGACAGAATGCAATAGATGTCATGTGTACAGAATGAACAGCATAACAGAGATACAACACATTCAATGTATATGACATAAATGATTCATATAATAAGACTACTTATAATAACAGCAGCAATTATGATAGTAGAATTATAATTATGAAAATAGGGATAGTAATGTGATTAATAATAATAATCGAAGTAGCAGTGGGTGTCAGTCGGCTCACAGCAGGAGGCACGACTACGGTCCAGGTACCACAACGATTCATGGAAACCTGCAGAGCGAGAAAGGAAAAAGAGCTTCAGGGTGGAAGTAAATGCTAAAGTAGCTAAAATGCTTAATGGTACAGGTAATAGTAATAGTAATGTGACTAGTAATAATAATGGTGGTAGCAGTCGGTGTCAGCAGGGCCGTAGCAGGATGCACAACCACGGTCCAGGTACAGCCACGATTTATAGAAGCCTGCGAAGCGAGAAAGCACAAAGACTCCAGGGTAGAAGCAAGTCAATAAGCGTAATAGTACAGGCAATAATAATAGTAATGTGACTAATAATGATAGTGGTAGTAGTAGTGGGTGTCAGCAGGGCCTCAGCAGGTGGCACGATGACAGTCCAAATATAACCCCGATTCCTGGGAACCTGCGAGGCGAGAAAGCACAAGAACTCTGGGGAAGAAGCAAAATCAGTAATGTGCATAAATAGGAGATTAATACATAAAGATGGAGGGAGAGAAGAGGAGAGAGGAGCTCAGCGTATCCTAGGTAGTCCCCCGGCTGTCTAGGCATATAGCAGCATATCTAGGGGCTGGACCAAGGCGAACCTGAACCAGCCCTAACTATAAGCGCTATCAAAAAGGAAGGTCTTAAGCCTGCTCTTAAAAGTGGTGAGTGTGTCTGCCCCCCGGACTGAAACTGGAACCTGGTTCCACAGAAGAGGAGCCTGATAACTGAAGGCTCTGGCTCCCATTCTACTTTTATATACTCTAGGAACCACAAGTAACCCTGCATTGATTGAGCGCAGCTTTCTAGTTGGGTAATATGGAACTATAAGTTCCTTAAGATAAGACGGTGCCTGGCCAGTTAGAGCTTTGTTGGTAAGTAAAATAATTTTAAATTCTATTCTTGATTTAACAGGGAGCCAGTGCAGAGAAGCTAATACTGGAGTAATATGATCTCTTTTCTTAGTTTTTGTTAGAACACGTGCTGCAGCATTCTGGATCAACTGTAAAGATCTAAGAGACCTATTAGAGCAGCCTGATAATAAAGAGTTACAGTAATCTAGTCTAGAGGTAACAAATGCATGAACTAGTTTTTCTGCATCGCTTATAACATGGTCAGTACATTTTGTTTTTTTCATTTCCGGAATAAGTGGGGATTGTGAGAAAAAGGGCACGACAGTTCATTCTTTATTTTGGAAATAGTAGTTTCAACTGAAGATCCACTTGACTTGAGTTCACTGCACCAAAATATGAGAGTATTGTGGTTTTTTTCTACAAACAGAAATGTTTGACATAAACATAATTTGAATGGTGCGATAATCACAGAGAAAAGAATAAAGAGGCTTCATTAATTAACTGATCTATCTTCCCTGATATCTGTCATGTAATGCAATACTTATCTTGGTGATGTATGTTCAACAGTGGTGCCACGGTTCGGTTCGTTTTCAATACAGAAGTAGAAATGCCAGAGACATGTCAGACAGCACGTTGTCTGTTACGTCGTGTGGGTTGCCTGTTTGAGCGCAGTGGCTCGACCGAGAACATTATATTTCACACGATTTAAGCTCTATTTATTTTTCAAATGCAATGGTTTTATTCCAATTAATTGTTCGGTTTGTCTTGTGCACCGAACCGAAAGCCACGTACCGAACGGTTCGATACAAATACGTGTATTGTTACACCCCTAATGTTCAAGTATTCATGTATCTGATAAGTTTGGTTTGAACTGACTAGGTGGCTCATGGGAACAAGCTTTGGCAGTGCTGGGCTCGTGATTGGCTCATGATGTATGGGTGGGACTTCTTCATCACAGTTATCACACGGCTAACATAAGATGCTCTGCGGCATCATTACATTATTCAACAGGGGAGCTGCACAAAGACACAAATCTGCATGTTTACATTATTGTAAACTGCATGCATGCCACCCTAAAAAGATTTGCAGAGCTCTAAAGGCACAACTAGATAAAATGATTTCTTTAGATGTAAATGAGGAGTTCAGATGAGGACTAGGCTGTAAACTGACAGAAGCATACAGGAGTTCAGTGGTGGCATTTGGGGGGGCTTGCCATTGGGTTTTCCAGGCGCGAATTAGTGGCCAAATTGACCATGTCGCTGCATCAGAATTTCGTTGCCAATCAGCCTTGAACATTAACGACAGTGAAAAAAACGGATGCGTACGAGTGAGCCACATGATCAGACAGGGGGGTTGTGGGCCGTGATTGAGGCTGCCGCTAATTTGGATCCTGTCCTCGTAGCCCTGCTAACTAATCCTCCCCATCTCTATTTATCCTCTCAGAATCTCATCGGGGGAAGCAAGCGTATATTAACAGCTGGAGCTATCTGAAGGGCTCCCTTTTTGAGACGTTGCTCGGCTCACGCGTGGAGAGCTTAGCCACAGCTAAGACCGGCCGCTGACACTTCCAATTGAACATATAGATTTGTTGCAGAGTTTGAGGGTCTAAGGATGGCATGATAGCCTAATCTGATTGCTTGGGGGCTGGTGGGGGGGTCAGGCCAAGTTATGGATTTATACAAGAGGAACATAGACAAACACTATGACCCTAAACTGTCATTGTCTGGCTGGATGTGCTGTCATGAGAGTCAGTGAGTAACATGATCAAGGGCCTGAGCTGTAGCTCACTGAGTTCAGTGCACTGAGCCTGATGAGTGGAAAAGTTTGAGGACGACAGGACCCAAGACTTTGCACTGTCAAATATTAATGTGTACCAAATACTGATGACGTAAAACATCAGTAGCACTCTCTGCGACACCCATGTCTATAATGTGTTATAAACATATTAATAGTGTGTTATAATATGCTTATAGCACTGCATATTATAGTTTAAGCACTCATAAGTATTAATAATACCATAACAATTATCAAAACCCATTATAAAGAAATTATAATGACTTAGATGTTCAAGTATCAGCATAGGTCATCATTTCTGGTCACTCGCTGATATTATAATTATTTTATGAAGCATTATAATCAAAGTTATATTACTATCATTAAATCTATGCAAGAGCAACTCACAAAACACTAAATTTAATTTGACTCTACTTCTATCAAACAATGACAACTAACAGTTACATAATCTTGCATTATAATAGTGATTTATCCACTGATTATAATGCTTTTTAGAAACTTTCTCCCATAGTTACAGACACAATCCCCTTTACATTTCTAAATACAGGAACAAATCCAATCATGTAAGGTCTGTGCCTTCACTGAAAAAGCTTTTTGAGTAGATACATTTATCCCTTTTAAAGTTTATTTTTACCCTTGACACTCGTCAACCCTTCCTCTCAGGTTGCATCCATATTGATGGTCATCATCAGCAGATGGACTTTGACCAATTGACAAGGAAATGAAATGTTTAAACGTTCTATGATTCTATAGACCCCTGGTCCAAGGTCAAAGGTTGAGCGGTACAGTTCAATCATATCACATGGTCCTTTTCAGCAGAAAACTTCTTGGATTGTTGAGGTGTGCTGTAACTGTGACAAGAGATGTTAGAAATGAACATACACTTTAGTGATTGAAGCCAGTGATGCAATAATTCCTAAATGGTAAAACTACAACAACTATATTTCACTGTCTTAAATTTTGTTTTTAAATGCAGTAATTTCAATTCCGTTTTTTGGATTTTTCAACTCTACAATTCAACAGCATGAACCAAACACACAAGACACACAACAAGGTCACACAGACAGTCTGTGTCTCATTTCTAACAACGTCCCGGGTAAAAAAGCAAGATACTGACGCCCCCAAATTCAGAGTCACCCTACACACACACACACACACACACACACACACACACACACACACACACACACACACACACACACGCAGCACCCTATCTTCTTCTATTCCCTCTCCACTGATTAAAATAACCTCCACTCCCATCGGGGAGGAGTCAAGCTATTTAAGAAATAAATATTCCCTTGGCGGACGGACGGGACAGACTGAGATCACTCTGTGTGTGTAGGTAACCTAGTGTGCTGAGGCTCAGCTGTGTCCCCCTGATGCCTTATCTCCCCCCCTTCTTGCAACATGCACACGCGCATGAGTCTTTATCACGACCCGACACTTGGGCTCGGGCTGGTAATCAGAGCAGTGAGCCCCCCTCCCTCCCCCGTCTCTCCCCTTCCACTGAGGGAAGAGGCGCATTCTAATCTCAACTGTTGCATATCTAATACTAATTGGAATCCTGCAACTGGGTCACTCTCATTGTTTTTCAAGTATTGTCAAGTCGAGTTGGGGGTTGGGGGGGCATATGAAACAGAAATTACACCCCTCGCTCCCCCCCCACACCACCACCATCCCCTCTTTAGCTGGAGCGCCCTTGATTGGATCCTCTCGCTCACTCGTATGTTTGTGTGTCTGAGACAGCGAGTGAGGAAGATACTGAGCTCAAAGAAAACACACACACCTGCTGTTTTCTGGGGCCTGCCGTCTGAAACCGACCCCGTTTGGTCCCAGAGGGGTGAAGGCGGGTGCCTCCAAGACACCCATGGGTGCTGAGCGGACATGGCTGGGTGAATGCTGACACCCCTCCAGGGGGCTAAAGAAAGAGTCTTTTTGAAAATGAGATTTGAGACATTTAAACTGAGGCTGCTGAAAGACTAGATCCCGTACAGACAGCCCATATATTTAAAATTAGTATCTCCTCAAAACTTAACTTCTAAAGTTTAAAACAGATTTTAGACACTAAAATATGGAATCAATCCAGTGTAGATACAGAAACCTAGTGATAAAATACTTTTATAGGAGGGTTAAGTATATATAACACTGAGTATGCAACGTATCCTCATACAACGGTTATTATGGCTTACTAAAGGGTACTCATTTTTCATGCATTTTGCTAAGAAAGCCAGCAGCACGTGTCAATTTCCACTTCATCATTAAATTCCATTTTCAAAGGAAACAACTTAATTAGGTTTAGCTAACAAAAATACTTAATGCTTAGGAATATATTGTGAAATACTTAGTTAGGTTTAGGGAAGATCCTCATTTTAGTTAAAATAACTACACAAGTATGCAAGTTACTTGACAAATAAATCAACATTGACAAGTTTCCCATGGGGGAAGAACTGCGGTCTCCTTAGTAGGAAATCTATGTTTGTTAGATGGTGAAGTTGATTTGAATTTAGCTGCACAAGTAAAAAAACAAGGCATTTTCAAAATAAAAGGACATGCTGGAAGATTTTCTTCCCTCAGGCCATCCAGGTCTTGACCCAGTGACTGACACTCATCCTCATTATCATAATTCATATTTCATTATTCATCCACCTTCATATGATATATGTATCGGTTATATGTATCGGCTTTTTAACCCATCCATGGTTTCATTGTTTAATTGTTTCTTCTCTGAAATATTTTAATCTATAGCATTCTATTCTAGGGCTGCATGGTGGTGTAGTGGATAGCTTCCTCCCACAGTCCAAAAACATGCAGCTTAGGTTAATTGAAGACTCTAAATTGCCCGTCTGTGTGGATGTGAGTGTGAATGGTTGTCTGTCTCTATGTGTCTGGTTACCTGTCCAGGTGAACCCTGTCTTCACCCAATGACAGCTGAGATTGGCTCCAGCCCCCCGCTTCCTCAACAGGATAAGCGGTTACGGAAAAAGGAATGAACGAATTAATTCTATTATACTTTTTTTCTATTTGTTAGTTGATTTTTAGAGAAATCTCATTATTTATCGAATTTTCCCGTGTGAAACCAAAAGTCAATGTCTACTTATTTTAAGTAACGTAAGTATATTAAATAAAGTACTAAACTTACTTCACATACCTAGACTACGTAAGTGAGGGGACTAAACAAACAAATTTATTTTAACCTAAAATATTATCTTTTACTAAACCTAACTAGAACTGGTTGCCCTTCACATTGTACTGTGTATGAGTGTGTATGTTACTCATAAACATGCATTGATTTCATTTGTAAATCACACAAGATTATTTGCAGTGTCTCGCTGTGCCCTCTGTGGCCTTGGAACCTTGTGGTTTTTGCCTGGTGGCCACTGCCAGCCTCCATAAATATGGAAACTGAAAGTGATTCAGGAGCTGCTGCCTGTTCTGCTGTGTATTCATTGACATGTTGCTTGTCAACTGAGCGGTCAGTACACCTGAGGGTAGTTAAAGTATTTAAGCAAAAGGAGAAAAATGCTGATTTCTAATATGCTAAGATATTCACGTGCTTATAGTCTTTACTGTTAAGCCCTTTCCTTTAAAATTATTGATGCTTGCAGCCTGCAGGCTGTCTCCGATGATTAATCGAGTGAAAAAGTCACAGTTGGGTGTTCTGTACCTGGGTCTCCATGCCGGAGAGCTGGGAGTATGAAACCCTTTTGTTTTAAGTGGGCGTGGGACGATATGCTTGCAGTAAGATAATCCACATCCACTAGAAGTCTCCATTCTCCTTGACAGAGGGATAATGCCCTGTACCTGCTGTTATATCTACTGCCATTGTCTCTCTCAGATGTGATCGATGCTGCGGCTCACGCTTGCCATTTAACAGATATACACCATTAACTGTACCATGGCATCCAAATCCAACCGGAGGTGCTTTCCAAAGGCCAGTAAGTAAATTGAAATGTCTTTCTAAAGCTTGATCTTTAGTGGCCTTTAAATAGAAGAGAAATATCACAGCATGAGATAGGGAGGAATGAAGTAGAGGGGAAGGCAGGTGGAGATAGTAAGAGCAGGAAGGAGGAAGTTGTGCAAGCAGGTTGGATGCAGCTTTTGAGTGTCATCTTCTAGTAAAGATGAATCGATATTACTTGCAATGCAATGCAAATAAAACAAGAGCAAAGCCAAGCCATCAAGGCATGAGATTACAACCTGTTATAACTGATTTAACACACAGTCTGGAAGGCCTTGACACACAGCCTAAGCTACTGTAAGATGTTCTATTGAGATTCTTTTAGGGAAATGCTCTGGGATGCTCTTTTATTGTGAAATGTAAAAAGTGTATCTTGATCCGCCTTTGTCGAGGTTAAAACATTTAATAATGTTTGGCGTCTTGGTTTGGACTATAGACCCTCCCTGTTGTTGTACACTATAGTGTACATATTGTTTATGTCCATCCCCAATAAAATGTGATTGGTTGATGCCTTTATTCAAAATATTTAAAAATGTATTTTGTTCTAAAAAAAAGCTTAAAATATTTTTGAAAAAAAATCTATAACAAATTTTATGTAAATATAAGTATGCAAGTACCCACACTGCCACAAATGTAGTTTTTTAATGGGGGCTGTAGTTTTTCTATGCTCACAAAGTAAAATGCTTTCTTAAAATCAAAAGGCAGAAAAGCTGATTTGACTGATGATGAGAAATTGTATTGAGTTAAAAAGGATAGACAACATGTCTCTATGACATTTCATATCAAACAGAAGATGAATTCTGTATAGCTGTATGGGAGTTTGTGATAATTTCAATTACACATACAGCATAATTACATGTGAGTAACAGCAGCTTCAGGGGTGTTACTTCTCCAAGTTGCCTAAACCTGCTTTGCCCTGATGTTAAGAGTTTCTACACTGAAAGATATTTGTCTCTTAGATAATGCATTTTTTGTTTTGCCAAGAGGATTTTGCAAGGAAATGCACCTACAGCCTGGATTTTGTGACCTGGCCACCCTTTATTAAGTGAAGTTAATGGTCCTAAGCTGTATTTCTTTTAACGCATGTCAGACACAGGTTGTTGTGGTGGATTTTGGCCGAACAGAGCACAGAACTGTTGCACAGCAGCCTATGGTTCACATTTAATTGAATTAAGGCAAAAACACATTTTGTAGTTTTGGCTAAATGTTAAAAATCAAGCTGTGTCTCAGTTTTCAAGTTACTGTTGACTTTTTCAATATAAAAAACTAGGCGTGAAGTCTTTGCTCGTCACCTGCGTCTTCCACAAGCTGATAGCTTAACAGCTGTGAGCACTAACAATTGCCACATTTGTTGTCTACGCTCATAATAATAATTTGGGGGGTTGGCTTTGGAGGGGGAATGAAAGGATGGACTCTCACTAGATTTAGCAACTTTTGGAGATAGTAGCTACTTCCATTGGAGAAGAGTGGGCATCAATGGGCTTTCTTTTTGGTTGGTTTTCATTCTATAAATCTAGCAAACTCTAACCATGAACCAGCGCCAGTGTGTCCATATAGGCAGAATAGGCAATGGTTCAAGTGAAATTGGGACCAACTATTCATGAGCAAAACCAAAGTAACTCGAAGTAACCTATAGCAGTAACTGCAGTGTTGCTAGGTTACAAGTTCTGTAATCACATTGCTGCGGAATGTGTCAGTCACGCTGCACCTTTAGCCGCCTCCCTGTCCCGCCTCGCGGCCCAAGCTCTAACCAACCAATAATAGCCCGGCCTACTGACACCAAGTTTGATTGTCTTCATAAAAAACTAAACCAAATGCAATGTGAAATAGGAAATAATGCAGCATTTTGAAATGACTGAATCATCGCAAATGTAAAAACTGTGGAAGCAGCGAAATATGATCTCACAGAAATACGTGAAATGACCACGACCTCCTAACAACGCACTACGTGGTGGTGGCACGTAATGCGTTGTTAAGAGGTCGTGGTCATTTCACATTTTTCTGTGATGCTACAGCAACTTATGTTTCAATCAGCACGTGCTAGCCCTCAGACTTCAAGTGAAAAGGTGAGCTTCTTTAGTTGATTTAATTGCTGATTCAAATTAAACAAAAAAAATGTCTTTCTTTTAGCTTACTGTAATGATCTAAATGTTTTAGAGGCTTTGTCAAACAATGACGTGTGGGAGAAACATTGAATATATTATCTTTCATATTTCTAAACATTTTAATATACATGTACATAAATTGTTGTCAAAATTGAAATGAAGGTTGGGATGAGGTTTGAACATCAGAATGATATACGGTGCCCGTCTTTAGTTAGTCTCTCTAGAGCTTCAGATGTTGTGCAGTAAATCTGCAGCTGTACATTTCTCCCAACATAACTCATATAATAATATATTAGGCTGCAGCTGATGGAGGTATATTTAGATTTCAGACACATAAATCTCTCTGTTTTTACTTCCTCCTGTTCTAACTTGTTGTAGGTCTCTGTCATTTTCTTAAATTATTCTATTTTCATTCTTTTCTTGTGCTCCGTCCTCGATAATGTATGAACTGACTTTAGTTTACTTACTTGAAAAATATTGATGTTTCATATGATACAGTGTCTTCCTTTCCTGTCATGCAAATGAAATATTTTTGGGTTCATATTACAAAATTTCTTGCTGTTTCTCTCTCTCTTTCTCTCTCTCTCTCTCTCCTCCCTCTCTCTTTCTCGCTGTGAGAGAGGAGAAGAACCAATGGGCCCTATCGGCCCCTGAAGACCAGCGCCGCCCCCATCGCTCACCCAACCTCATTAACTCGAGCCCCTACACACTCCCTGTTAGTCACAATTCAGAAAGCATACAGTTCAGAAAGCCTACACTACACACACACACACACACACACACACACACACACACACACACACACACACACACACACACACACACACACACACACACACACACACACACACACACACACACACAAACAGAGCAATTAAAAGTGCAACCTTGCATATTTGTATGGCATTTATGTTCACTATAGCACAGTAATATTGACACTCTAACTGGCTGCTGTTGAAGAATTCTTAAATATTAAACACACACAGACACATTAGATCCCTGGACCTCCCAGTTTGTCCTACAGACTCAAAAATCATTTTGATTTAGCACTGAATAATAAACTTCAGAAATGATCACAATTAAAGAATGTAAAATCCTATTGTAATAAGGTTTTTGAAACATTACTATAATGATTAAATTATCATGAAATTACTTATTTTGTCATTTTGCAGGGGGCCCAGTGGACTCCTCCTCAAGGACCCCCAGCATGTCCCCAGACCCCACTTTGAGAACCATTGTCCTAACATTAGCTGGCTGTGTGGCTCCCCGGGACAAAATCTCCTGGAAAGGATGATTATACTGTCACTAGTGTGTGTGTTTATGTGTGTGCGTGCATGTGTTTGTGTGTATTTGGAGAAACCCTGCTTCATCTGTACCAGTATCACCACAGCAGGGAATCCGAGGCTCCACTAGATGGCAGTGTTGTGTGTTACAGCACAGAGCTTTGGTATATGAACACAACTGTCTCACTGGAGTGAATTAAGTTTGTCGCACAACTAAAGCTAAGTATGTGCAAAAACCTACAAATAATTATGTACAGTTCATATTCAAGCCAGTCACAATTAAAAACATAGTCATCATTTTTTTATAAATATGATAAATTGATATAGCTGAACAAAGATGAACTGAGTCTTCAGCAGTCCCTCTCTGAGTACAGCCCTTCTACAGTAATCTAGTGTTGCAACTAAAAATATTAAACTTAGTGACAGGGTGAAACCTCTAGTGGTCAGCTTGTGTTTATTGGGAAGTTTAAGTTGCCATTTTAAAGAGGGATACGACACTCATGGTTTTATGTTCTTTTATTACACTACTGTTTGTGTGTGTCGTTTTGGATCTTTATCTTGTATGTTTTTTTAATCTATAGAGAAGGGCATTGGAAACTAGCTTTGGCCATTAATGCTGTGGTATGTGCAATTGGTCCATGCTATGTAATTGTCCCTAAAGAATAACGATGAATCAAAGGCATTTAATCATAAGAGTCTGGGTTTAGGGTTTAGATAGCAGCACTGTTATATCTCACAAACTAAAGCAGAACCAACACAATCAAGGGTTAGAAATAATGTGGAAAAGAAGCAGAAAAAAGAAGCATGATGGCAAGCCTTAAAAAACAATTTCCTCAAAAAGTACTTTGTCAAGATTATTTTCTGAAATGTTTTTTTTTTTGTTCAAAGCAAGTACTGTAGATCTTGCCACGTGAATGCAATTTCCTCAAGCTCTGCATCGACAGAAAAAAGGAGTATAGAGTGAAGGCTCTGTATGCTTTGACAACGGTGACATGCGTAAATATGAAGAAAGAAATGGAGAACAGCCCAATAAAAACAGAGCACTGTAGCTGTGAATTTGTCTACGGAGAGCTAAAGTCATGTAGTTCTCAGGTTCTGAAAGCGATATCAGTCGCTTTGCCATTCTGAAAATTGATCTCTGCTAAAAAAGAATAAAGAGCCTCCCTCTGACACACTGAAACTTGCCACTAAAACACAGGAAACTACCTTAATATTTCTTCATGGCCGTATTACCCCCCGTATTAACCTCTCTGTGAAATGTGTTGTTGTTTTCGTTTGATGTTATTATATAATTAGATACATTTGTTTTATTTGTAAATGTTGCAGATTTCACTCCATTATATTTACCTGATGGATAGCAGTCACTTTTAAGACGTTTACGAAACATATTATATTGTTATACAACAAATTAAAGAAAAGGGGAATTTCACGTTAAATGGCGCATATATAAATATCAATGTATACCACTGTGCAATATCAATAATCTGTGCAATATCAACAGTGCACATTTCCTATTTCATATGTGCAATTATTATCTTTTTGCTCAAAGGTAAATCCCAAACCATGATCATCTTATAATATACATTGTGCAGGATAAAGTACCTAAAAGAAGAAGAGAAATTAGCTCCAACACACAACATTAGCAAACAATATGATTAACAACAGTAATATCAACAATAATTCCATTAATAATGATAATAATACAAATAACATTAAAAGTAATACAAATGATAATAAAAGTAATAATAATTAAATTAATTTGCATTATGAGTAGTTTTCATTTTCATTTGTTAGTTAAAAAAAAGTAAGATATTTATAGTATTTTCAGCTAAATCTACCAAAGCCAGTTGACACAAATTAAGCTTGGGGGAGCTTACCGGGGCCCAGAACACCAGGGGCCCTGGGGCAGTTGCAAATTGATAATTAAAGTGATAATTCGGAATAAAACTGCAGTATTCTTGTTCTAAATGAGACTGTTTATAAAAAACAATGTTGGTCTGATGTGGATCAAACATATTGTCCTATATGGTTGAAGAGAACAACAGCAGAACTGAGCTGGTGTTGACATGATGTCTAAATGTGAGTTCACTTTATTAACACCTATGATTGTGAAAGAGGGAATAATGAGATAGAGAGGGCATGCAGCAAAGAGAAAAGAAGCGTTGCCTCCAGAGGATTCTGTTCTCATTAGGCTCTTACTCCATTTATTAATAGCCAGTCATTGGGGTTGCAGGGAAATTTCCGTTGCCTGCCACTATGCATGTAGGAGTGATTTTTCTTTCCCTCAATTGGCTTACCGTTGCACTATTTGGTCTGAATATGTGTGTGTGTGTGTGTGTGTGTGTGTGTGTGTGTGTGTGTGTGTGTGTGTGTGTGTGTGTGTGTGTGTGTGTGTTTAAAGCGACCGCCCTCTCTCTTTTGTTTCTCTCTCCTTCTCTCTGTCATGCACACTTCAATGGAAAGCTGTCAAAGTTATTGGGAAAGTAAGACTGGTGTACAAGCTGATAGAAATGTCCTGCTATTGGTTGTCAGACCTGTCAATACAGCGTGTGACTGTGTGTGTGTGTGTGTGTGTGTGTGTGTGTGTGTGTGTGTGTGCGGATGGAGCTAGATCTGCTCTCTGCTAGCTTGTTTAGTGTGTTTTATGGGGGCTGGAGGAGTCACATGGTGAGGATATATTTCCTTTAGGTTTCACATTTTCACCCTTAATTTGTCTTTTTTTTCCCCCAGTGTTCAATGTTCTGAATGTAAGGATAAGGATGGTGTTATTTCTTTTCTTTTCTTACTGGCCAAAGGTCACATAAGAAAAAACAAAAAAACATAATGCATGAGAACCCGGGCACACTTTTAATTAGAAAAATTAGGTAGATTCTCTTGCGGGGTTAAAGTTCACAAATCTTTTGAGTTGTCTTTTGACATATTACATATTAGCACACCGTGTTGCTAGTGCTGACTTTTGAAGGAGCAGAGTGACGGAGAGTCCAAAACAGCAGCTACCAAGCTAGCTAGATAGCAAGCTAGCTTGAAGAGCTATTGTGACCAACAAGCGTTAGCATGTTCACAGTGTTAGCAGTTTGCTGGACAGCTACAGTTGTAGAACCGGCAGGTATACAAAGTCTAGTCACATTCCCAGGGTGTCAAATTACGTTTTGTCATGGCCATAAATAAGTACTTCAACCCAAACCATGATCTTTGTTACTAAACCTAGCCAAGTAGTTTTGTGACACCAACGGGTCCTGACCAGGCGTCTGTATGTGAGTAGTTGGGAATGAGAACAGGTTGGTATACACTGTGTGTATACTATCACTTATTTTGTGAGAATATGAACTTTGGTGTGCAGTGTGACCCGCTCTTTAGTCCATCTCTCCTTAATTTCCAACTTTTCCACCCTGAATGCCAACACGGCACTCAGCTTCATTCATTTCTGATGAAGACATACATCTTAAAAAAAACAACTCTTAAAGGTAATTTTTTACAACAGCTGGTCAATGTAGTTTTAACAAACATTACTCATACAGTAGGGAATAGTTTACAGGAGTTTGCCGTGGATTAATACACATGCAATGCACTGGGGATTATTTAGGGCGTGATTCATTGTCACTTATTCAAAAAATCTAGTTTGAATGAATTCAAACTAACTAATAATTCACAGCCCATATGGCCTAATCCTTAACTACGTAGTAGAATTGACATTCGGTTCATTCGCTGGGCCTCTTACGACTGACTCGTGATAATATTTTACTTCTACAGTATGTTCACATTTTGCTTTGGCGAAGCAACATGCAAAGATCTAATGTCAGTGTCTTTTTGGAAAGTCCCCTTTGGAGTACAAGGTACAAGAGGGCACAACCCGTTCTAAGCGGATTTTAGGACTGAGGATTTTAAATATTATGCGATCCTTAAAGATCAAATTTTTGATCCCCCACATTCAAACAATAGTTTGAATTTCAAATATATGAGCGTGTCATCAAGTGCAGTATGGCTTATCAATGTGTTTTTAAAAGTGCCCTGGACAACAATGAGGCTCAATGACACAGAGGACGAAAATATATCAGTCTTTGATACTTCCTTCTTTTACTTCATCGACATGACTCTTTATGTATGGCTTCATCATTTTACAAAATATTCAGGTTTGCTGGATAAACAGGTTCATAATCTTGAAATAAGAAATTTAGCTTCAAAATATTTAACACAATATAGATTATGACTTGCAAAAAGCAACATTAAATCTGAGAATACATTAGGTGGTAGTAAAACCAAATACTGGAGCCAGTGTGTGTGTGTAAATGTGTGTATGTGTGTGTACCTATTCTCTCCTGCTATTACCAGTAGCGTCCATCACCATCATCAACACCAGGGTCAACAAGAGGACGTCCATCCCTTATTCATGCTACACACACCCACACTACCCACACAGCTTTTCCTGTATTGTTAAATTTTGTCATAATGTGTGTGTGTGTGTGTGTGTCTGTGTGTGTGTTTGTGTTTGTGCGTACAGGGACATTTAAATAAACAGGATTTACATTAATCTACCCTTTCACTGATCTACCATTACGGACAAGTTGTGTTAACCATCCCATCACACAAACACCCCAAAACACATGCACTGCAGGACAGTGGTGCCCATGCCATTATTGGCTTTATTGTTATACATGTGACACACACACACACAAACACACACACACCAGCACCATAATCCACAATCTGTGTTTGAAATGCAGGGCCAGGGTCAAGGATTACAATAAACTCTGATGATCAAATAATGCAGGATCCTTATTCCAGTGAAGCGTCTGATCGTCTCTTCTCCAGAATACTTAATGAGGAGGAGAGGGAAGAGGGGAGAGAGATGGAGGAGGAAGAGAAGGAGGGAAGAGATGATAGTGGATACAAGAAGGGGGAAAGGAAATGTGAGGAGGAGTAGGGTGAGGAGGAAAATAAGGAAGAGTACAATGAGTGAGATGATGAGACATATGAGAATGGAGAGAAACGAAAATGAAACGGAGGAGGGGGTGAGGCAGAGGTGGAGGAAAGAGAAAGAGCAGGAAGCATATTTTGAGAGGGAGCAAGAGAAAGATAAGGAGGGGCAGAGATTGGTAGGAGTTAAAGGAGGATGAGCTGAAAGGAGGACAGAGAAAGTAAAAAGCTAGGAAGTTTGTTCAGTTTCATAACAAAACTAAGGTAACATAACGTATATATTTACATACACACTAAACAAGCTAGCAGAGAGCAGATCTAGCTCCATCCACACACACACACACACACAGTCACACGCTGTATTGACAGGTTGCTTAATGACAGACAACCTTTTTTACTGTATCTCTGTGGAATCAGTGGATATTCTCTTTGCAAAAACAAAATTGATTTTACTGTTGATTGTTTGAGTCAGAACAGCAGGGATTTTTGTCTTTAGCTGATATTTTTTCCTGTATTTGATATTTTTTCAGAAGCTCCCTAAAAGTATTAAGAATCCAGCTATAAACTTTTAATTTATCTCAAAGAGAGAGAAAAACATATGCATTCAGGGCTGTGTTCTTTTTTCAATTTTCTAAATATTACATTTTGCCTTGATTTGATAGCGCAGCTCAAGGTGGGGAGAGGGGAGAAATAGAGGTGATGACATGTAGCAAAGGGCCACGGCTAGAAGGACTCTACAAGGTGAGCTTTTTGAAGCACAGATCATGCTTTTGTGCAACTTCAAAATTGTTAAGCGGCAGCCACTATTTGCCGCAGTACTTATCCTCTTATTCTTTCAGCTGTTCCGTAGGTCATCTATTTCAAAATAGTTGGTGAATTGGCCTGGACTGATTGGGTATGGAAATCCAATTTTATGATCTGTGACGTAATTAACTTATGTAACTTAACAAACAACCATCTATTCCTAAATATAAAGTACTTTTGTTATAATTGATAACGTTAAACACCGATTTAAAATATGTGATAGTTTCACATTGTGCGGGTAGGTACAGATTGCCCTGTCTGAAGCTTTGCAATTGTAGTGATAACAACTGACCAGGGCCATATAATAGACTTATTACATTCAGAATGTATCAGTTATGATAATATTGTACTCACTTAAAAAGTGGCTAAGATCTTGGAATCAGTGACATTGCTACAACGGGTCCTGACGGGGCAAGAAGCATGAGAAGGTTTTAAACAAGCCCAGTTTAAAGCACTCTATGATAGTAGTAAACATTTTAGGCCTGCTATAATGGACATTGTTCGGTGAACAGTCACAATCCACATGGTCATACATATTGGATGTCTTGACTTGTGGATTCAGAGAGTAACATTTGAGCTTCATTGCACACACCTGTGTGCAAACTGTTGCATTATGACTTCAGTAGCAGTCAAAAATTATAAAATAGGCGATTCTTTATCAAGGACCAGTCCTACTGAAATTAAGCCATTTGCACCTAAGCCTTTAAAGCAGCTAAAAGCATTTTGACAACCATGTGACACTATCATGAGAACAGAGAGGGGAGGTGGGAAATGTTGGGAAGGTGAAAGTGGAGCAGTGGTCTTGACAGTGGGATCAGAGCCTGGATTGAGAAGAGGAGCAAGAACGAGGATGGAAGGAGGAAGAGTGACAAGAAGAAGAGCTGATGAGAAGGAAGGAGCCGGCAAAAGGAGAGTCCTGAGGAGGACAGAGGGACGGAGTCCTCCTGAATACATCATCTCTCTTCGTCCTGTTCATCCTATCTCTTTTTATTAACGTGGATCGTTTCTGAGACAACGGCTGCCTCCATGACACCGACAGGCTATCTGCCATCTGTGTTATCTCTCATCAGATAGCAAGACTGTGCGTGAGTGTCTGCCCATATGTGTATGACGTGTGTGCTACTGCTGTTGCCCTCCGGAACTAACTATGTGTGTGTGGGTTTGTATTTCCGTATGCTCAGATTGTGAATGTACTCCATAAAAACATAGAAGCGTGTTTATGTAATTCCATGAGTGTGTGTGTGTGTGTGTGTGTGTGTGTGTGTGTGTGTGTGTGTGTGTGTGTGTGTGTGTGTGTGTGTGTGTGTGTGTGTGTGTGTGTGTGTGTGTGTGTGTGTGTGTGTGTGTGTGTGTGTGTGTTCGGTGTGTGTTTGGACCCCCAACTCCCTCCACTGGGCATTAACATTCATGGAGCCAGCAGGGCATGTCAGAGCCTATAATGACCCTAGAGAGAGGCCCTGGGCTGGGGGAAGGCCGAGGGGGGGCCTGGGGGTTTGGGTGTTGATGCAGGCCTGAAAGCGGGAGGCAAAGAACTGCTGCACCACTCTGTCTGACAAGGTCTGTGAGTGTGTGTGTGTGTGTTTCTGTGTGTGTTCATAAAAAAAAAAGAATATTGCCCAAAGCTTTATAAAGTAATCCACTTAATCAACAAATTTAGAATCCTTTTTACATATTATTGTCCTGGAAATGAATTCATCCATGCAAATGACTTCTTCTTTGGAGTTTTAATCAAGCACCAAAGCAGAACAAAGCTGTGGATGAAAGGGCAGATCTGCTGCATGGACATTATGGTCAGGCTGATAGTCAGGGCCAATACTGATCAATTAATAATATAAATTAGCAAGTGAGACTATAGGCCTGGTTGATATAATAATCAATACCATAAACTAATAAATATGAATAAATATTTCCAGATACTTATATATATCACCATATGGAATAAATGGATAAATCTAATAAAATAATTAAATGTTTTTTTTCCAGTGTTCCACTGTGGTTTTTTTTTTTACGGATGGGGAGACATATTCTATTTGATTCATGTCAAATTACCTATCCAGTAATCTTATAATACTCATAATCTCAAAATTCTACCTAAAGGCAAAAGTTACAAAGTATTATCAACGACACGTGGTACTTGTTCTGCAGAAAAATGGTCCACTTGAGTGAAATATCATCATTTATGACATTATTACATCTTTAATACTAATGCATCCATGTGTAAGTTGCAGTTCATTGTTGAAGCTGGTCGAGGTCAAACTAATTTGAACTAATCTGTATACAGTACCAGTAAATATACCTATAATAATGCACAGTATTGTAGACATACATTATACATATTGTATGTAAAATCTGAAAAGTAACTGTAGCTGTCTGATAAAAGTAGTGGAGTAAAAAGTACTACATTTCCCTGTGGAACAGTCCAAGGTAAAGTTACAAAAAGTAGAAATACAAGTACTGTCAACACTTTCACCATTGTGTTTTACATGAGAACAAATGTTCCCTTTCGTAGAACAAAAACACAAAATCTTATTACATTCTCAGTGCATTATTGTTGCTTAACCTCAAGAATGACAATAATGCCAAAAAGCATTTAAGATAGGCTTTATATCATGAGACACTAAATTCCCCATGACAACAATGAATAGCAATAACAAAAACACAAAGTCTTATCACAATAATTCTTATGAAAGTCAAACAATGATCTCAGCTCTGTGAGAATATGTTTTTTATTCAAGAGTTCCATGTGTGTTAGTCTGTACAAAATATAGCTCAACTTGCCTAACCCTGCTTCAAATACTAAAGTTTTGTCCATGAGGAGCCTCATACAATATTATGTGTAGAAATGTTCTTCCTTTGTGCTCCACATCAGTCCAAAATTACCGTTTAATTCATGACACATATGCAGCGACTAAATCTGTTGTTGCCACCATGCGCATGATAGTGACCGGTTTTAAATATTTTGTTTATTAAAACGTTTTTGTTATTTAATGCTTTAACATGCTATGCATTAAGTTAAAAGGCCTTAATCATTTGTGCGTACGCATTGTCTGAGGCATTTTCTAAATTTGTCTCCAGAGTTTGAACAAATTCAAGTAAGAAAAGATTAAGCTTTGTTAACATATGAGCTCCTTTGCTGAGTTTGTGTGACTTTTCACACTTTGACTGATTTGATAACTTACCAGTTACTAAGTTTGTTTTGTTGTTTTACCTTACTCTGTACTCTCCTGAATTGATAAAATAAAACAGAATTAGTGTGATTTTTCAAGTTTTATGTCTTTCAAGTCCATTTGCATTTGTGCATTGACTTATATGGAAATGCATTGCCTATACAATTCATTTTAAACACCAGTCTGAATACACTGATTTCAAATCAGACATTTACTGTTATAATGGTGGTATAAATGTTGTCATGGAGCTCTTTTTATGACATGACAACTATAAAACCAGTTCCCAAACACACATTGTCTTTTGGTGGAGGATGAGGTGGAGTTGAGGAGACTCATAGCCTGAAGAAAGATGCTGATCTGTAGTCTGGTGGTATGGCAGGAGAATCTTCTGTAGGCCTATTGCTTGCCAGAGAGCAGCAGAGTGAACAGTCTTTTGCTGGGGAGGGTCTTTTAGTATCTGGTTGGTTTTAATCACTCACTGTAGAGCCCTGCCATGCCAGTTTGTAATGTTTCCAGTCAGGTGGCAAACACATGGCACTCGAATTGTTATTCTTAATTTACTTTATAAATACAGCTCTTTCTGAGCTTTTTTTTTTTCATTATTTTCCTAAAATCAACAATCAGCTCCTTGGTTTTACTGACATTGAGCAGTAAATTGTTCTCTGAGCACCACTCTGCAAGATTGTTGAATTCCCCCCCGATACGATTTTGTATTGTTATTTGTTATCTGGTGGATTATGGAAGTGTCATCCATAAACTTCAAAACAAAGTTCTCATCATGTTTGGGGTTGCAGTGTTGTTGTACAGCTTGAATAGGAGGGGGCTGAGCACACAGCCCTGTGGGGCTCCCATGTTCAACACTAAAGTGGATGAGGTGTGACTGTCAGTCCAGACTGTCTGCAGTCTTTATGTGACAAAGTCCAATATCCAGCTGTAGAGTGTAGCACTCGAGCCCAGAGTTTTCCAATCAGTTTCATGGGGGAGATTGTGTTAAATGCTGAGATCAAATCAACGAACAACATTGTGATGTATGTGTGGTTGTTTTCAATATACGTGAGGGCTGAGAGGATCTGTTGGTTCTGTATGCAAACTGTTGGGGGAATATAATAGTACTATAGAACATAATCTAGATAGAATAAAGCATTTTAACTTCTTATTGAAGGTGCCTTACATTTATGTTTTTCCCACTCAATTATCACCCTTTTTTTTCAGCAACAATTCAATTCAATTCAGTTTATTTTGTATAGCCCAGAATCACAAATTACAAATTTGCCTCAGAGGGCTTTACAATCTGTGCACATGCGACATCCTCTGTCCTTCCCTCACATCGGCACAGGAAAAACTCCCCTAAAAAAAACCTTTAACAGGGAGAAAAAAGGAAGAAACCTATGGGAGAACGACAGAGGAGGGATCCTTCTCCCAGGATGGACAGAATGCAATAGATGTCATGTGTACAGAATGAACAGCATAACAAAGATACAACACATTCAATGTATATGACATAAATGATTCATATAATAAGACTACTTATAATAACAGCAGCAATTATTACAGTAGAATTATAGTTATGAAAATAGGGATAGTAATGTGATTAATAATAATAATCGAAGTAGCAGTGGGTGTCAGTTGGCTCACAGCAGGAGGCACGACTACGGTCCAGGTACCACAACGATTCATGGAAACCTGCAGAACGAGAAAGCAAAAGGGCTTCAGGGTGGAAGTAAAGCTAAAATGCTTAATGGTACAGGTAATAGTAATAGTAATGTGACTAGTAATAATAATGGTGGTAGCAGTCGGTGTCAGTAGGGCCGTAGCAGGATGCATGACCACGGTCCAGGTACAGCCACGATTTATAGAAGCCTGCGAAGCGAGAAAGCACAAAGACTCCAGGGTACAAGCAAGTCAATAAGCGTAATAGTACAGGCAATAATAAAATGTGACTAATAATGATAGTGGTAGTAGTAGTGGGTGTCAGCAGGGCCTCAGTAGGTGGCACGATGACAGTCCAAATATAACCCTGATTCCTGGGAACCTGCGAGGCGAGAAAGCACAAGAACTCCGGGGAAGAAGCAAAATCAGTAATGTGCATAAATAGGAGATTAATACATAAAGAGGGAGCGAGAGAAGAGGAGAGAGGAGCTCAGCGTATCCTAGGTAGTCCCCCGGCTGTCTAGGCATATAGCAGCATATCTAGGGGCTGGACCAAGGCGAACCTGAACCAGCCCTAACTATAAGCGCTATCAAAAAGGAAGGTCTTAAGCCTGCTCTTGAAAGTGGTGAGTGTGTCTGCCCCCCGGACTGAAACTGGAACCTGGTTCCACAGAAGAGGAGCCTGATAACTGAAGGCTCTGGCTCCCATCCTACTTTTATATACCCTAGGAACCACAAGTAACCCTGCATTGATTGAGCGCAGCTCTCTAGTTGGGTAATATGGAACTATAAGTTCCTTAAGATAAGACAGTGCCTGGCCAGTTAGAGCTTTGTAGGTAAGTAAAATAATTTTAAATTCTATTCTTGATTTAACAGGGAGCCAGTGCAGAGAAGCTAATACTGGAGTAATATGATCTCTTTTCTTAGTTTTTGTTAGAACACGTGCTGCAGCATTCTGGATCAACTGTAAAGATCTAAGAGACAGCTGAATGCAACAGCACAGTCAAACTATGTACATTATCTTATCAATGCTTTTTCCCATGAGAAGCTAAAGCTGAGACACTCCGGCCTTCTTTCTCATTTAAGTAGAAAAAGCTTCATTTGAAATGAAGCCAAGAACATTAGATAATAATTTCAAATCAAACAAAATTCCTTATTTAATAAACATAGCTGGGGGTGGCCATGAAGTGAGGAAAGCTGACATGTCCATATTTAATGTGTAAGTGAAATACTGGCTGCACTGGTTTCTATAAATGCATGCTTCTTGCTTCATATTCATGTAGGCCACTGACTGTGTTTACATACATGTGTGGATTTAGTGCACATGGCTACGAGCTTTGGTCACTGACAAACATTTATTCTGCGCACATACATGCTCATGGAGCTTGGTGGTCATCCTCCAACCCCCAACATGGAAAGGTCAGTGCTTTCTTTGATGTTGGCCCCATAGATCACCATTATTACTGTAGTCTATTGATTCCTATGGAGATGAGGCCTGCAGCTGTGGTTCTGGTTGACTGAGGCTGAGGTCAGGGTCTACCTCCCTTGGCTTCGATTTGGAATATAAGATCCAGCTAACTGCTACCCATGGCTCAGCATGCTGAGTTTGGTCTGAAGGACACACACAGACATATACAAGGGGCATGAATGCACATACACATCAAACAGATTACGCGTGTACTGTAGCTACAAGGGCTCTGACACTGTGGGGTTTTGTAGGCTGATGCTGATATATTAGAATTGCGGCTGCTCAAAGCCATTTCTGTGCAGTGTGTGTGTGTGTGCGTGTGAGTTGAAATTCAAAACCTTTAAGTTTCGACAATGACAATTCTTTATCCCACGAATAACAAGAATTTCATTCTTGGTGCATTATTGGTGCTTAACCTCAAGAATGACAATCATGCCATTCAAGGGGTAAAGCATTTAAGACAGGATTTATATCATGAGACACTAAATTCCCCATGACAACAATGAATAACAATAAGAAACATCATACCCAGCATATGAAATAGAAGATTCTCTGCAAGGTTTCTAAGCGACATGACCATCTTGCCAAATCAGTTTGAAACATGTGGCAACATTTATGCATTCAGCTCTTGAATCCAAATAATACACGGCAGCAGCAAGCCCCCTCTGTGTTCACGTGTATGACCCTGACCCAAACGCAGAATGCTTTGCCAATGTTGTTAAGCATTTTGTCACAATGACCCGGAGGTCGACTCACTTCCTCTTGCTGCCTGTCGCTGTGGCGACAGTCGGCAAGGACTCGGTGTGAGCGCTGCTGCATGCCGCTGTGTCCACATCAATCATTTTCATTCTAAGATGGCAACCTTTCCCACCTTTACTAATGCTCCTTCCTCATTTGTAGCCAGAGCCAAGCTGCTCTGAATAACCCTCAACAACATAACCTTGTACAGTGTTGCAGAGATACTCAGGTGGTCTGTGCTTTTCTTTAAAGGGCCTTCTTAGTCCTTTTATAGCAGATTGAAAGAGAAGAACAGGTAGAATGGACGAACGGCCAAAGGTTTTTTTTAACTACAATATAATAATATTTTGTTTTTTGTCCCCAACACTTAAGCATTTACTAGATCTTGTTAGCCATGCTTTTGGCGCAGCCCTTATAATGGCAATGTCCACTACTTTGGTCCTTATTGAATTATCCCTTACTATTGGATGAATTTCCAAACATTTTATAAAGACGTTAATTTCCCCTTGTGGAGGAATTGTAATAACTTTGACCAATTATTATGGCCAACTGCCTTAAAACCATTCCAATCATCCACAGCTGAACTCTATGTATAGGGCTAATTAGCAACTGTAAGCATGCTAAGATGCTTAACTAAGGTGGAGAACATTAGCATTAACATAAGGGTGACCTAAATAATGTTTCTACTTATATTAATATTCTCTTCTTTTATTGTTTCTGTATGCTTTATAAATGGTAAATAATGCATAACTTTTAATCTTACATTCTGTTTTAAGGGTGACTTTGTACAAAACATCCAAAACTCTGTAAAATAGCATACATTATATGTAAATTAACAACCCAACTGTTTTTAGTATGTTGGCAATAATGACAAATTACATTTAATTCCAAGTATGGAAAAATACTTGCTCCAAACACAAGTAAACCCAAGCAGCGGCAAAACCGTGGGTACAGTCGTGGGTAAAGTTGTGGGTACAGTCGTGGGTAAAGTTGTGGGTAAAGTCGCGGGTACATTTGTGGGTACAGTCGTGGGTAAAGTCGTGGGTACAGTTGTGGGTAAAGTCGTGGGTAAAGTTGTGGGAAGCGTGAGGGCTCAACAGGCGATCGCAATCCTCCATTGTACTTAGATGATTTTTTTGCCACCGTGGGTAAAGTTGTGGGTACAGTCGTGGGTAAAGTCGTGGGTAAAGTCGCGAGTAAAGTCGTGGTACAGTCATGGGTAAAGTCGTGGGTGAAGTTGTGGGAAGCGTGAGGGCTCAACAGGCGATCGCAATCCTCCATTGTACTTAAATGATTTTTTTGCCAACAAATGTAGGCTACTATCTGCAACTTATAATTAGTCACCGAGAGGCTAAGTAGGGGAGACTAACCTGTGGACGCGCTGTCTGTCAATGAATCAAAGATCCAGCAGCTGCTTTTGGCAGTTTTATTCGCAGGAAACACAAACAAGTGTGCTCAATAACACACATACAAAAATGTTGTCAATATTTCCGTAACTGTGTACAAAGGCAATCGACAGCGATAAACAGTGTCAAGAGCAAACAACAGTACGTTAGCAAAAAAGAACACCCTCTCTCACCCCCTCTCCTTACATTCACCAAACTAAACTAGTGAACAGCTGATATCCCCATTGCAATGCCCAATACCACGTGACTCATTACCTTAAGTGACCAAACAAAGGTGTACATTCTGGCTCGTACACATTATATAAAGGTTTAAATCCATTCTAACAGTTTAACATGTTTCTTTCTAATTTAAAGGTATATTTTAAAGTTTAGAATTTCAAATTGATGTTTACTTTTACATTCAAAACCCTGCAATTCTGGATACAAATTATGCAAAAGTACAAAGATGCACTGCTCTCAAGGTTGAAACATTCAGGCATGTTGCCCCTGGCCACACCCAATCAGTGATGCCATAGCTAGGAAAAATCCAATACATGCCAATGAATTGGACAAAAGTAAAATGAGTAAATGCAAATTCAGGAATATAATGAGTTGCAATAGTCCAGGCAGGAAGCACTCATTTCAGATCTCATCCGTCAGATAGTAGCTGCAGCAGCTAGCTTAAGCTTATAACTACACTGTGTATACATCCCTTTGTCCCATTAAATTCCTGCCATTGTAAGTATACAATGCCAATTGATGAAAAGAGGGGAATCCAAGCAGTCTAATGTTATTCAAAGTCGTTCAATGGGTCTTAGAGAAATTAACTCATTCAACAGTGGGACTTAAATTGTAGTGAAAAGCAGCACTATGCTGGCTTAATTTATGACATGGAAATGTATGCGTGCACATACATACTAGTGAAACGGTGTCATTTTAGCTGCTGTCATAATGCCCTCCTATTAAACCTAATGAGAATCCTTAAGAAGTTGTAAAACCCTGGCTTTTGGCCTATTATATTGTTTTTGAGTAATATGAATACATAAAATTTGACTGCCCTGTCTGCTATAACGCTGCTCCGCATGTACTTTTCTTACACTGTGAGTACTGCCATTAAAAGAAGAAAAAGAAAGACCAAAGCTGTGCCTTTGTACTTCAATTGACATATGACATTTCATGTGAACATTACCATGGTAAATCAATGTTATATTTTGCTTTGAGGTCTTTTGGCAGCAAGGAAATACACATTGTCAGTGTTTGGACTGAAGCTACATCCAGGACAACATTCCCATTGTTGATGAACATTGCCACACAGCATACAGAAACACACCCAATCAATAATGCACATTGTTTCTGGCTACTCAATTTCAGAACACTTGTTTATTGGCTCTGATGGAATTGAGTGACAAAGACAGTGTATACTGCATGTTGAAAAGAGCTAAAAGAATACGGTGCTTGAGGGACAGTGAAATACTTGAGTGAACAAATGTAGATTTGTGCAGCACCTTGTTTAGCATCCGATCTCCACCCAACTGGTTTAGAGTCCAGTTGGCTGCAGATCAGACTGATACGCTGTTGTTGTCTGTGCTGTTCATGAGTGGGTGAGATGGTTGTTTTGTATACATGATAGTGTTCTGTAAATAGTCATGGGTAAACTCCAAGTGTTTGAGAAAGAACCTTCTGGCTGAATTTGTGTATGTGTTTACTTTACAGTTGAACTGAGAGAAAGGGCGAACACAACAACATTTTTGCCTCTCTGGCCCAGTGATCTGAGGGTGGTTTGTCCGTTCAAAACTTTGCTCTAAATCATAAATAAATGACAACAATTAATAGCAAAATATTTAACACACTTGTTAAAATAACAAGTATATAGATATGTGGATTAGGGATTTTTGCTAATGTTCGGCTGTGACATTAGTCACAGCCGAACATTAGCCTTGCTCCCGAAGGCTTGCCCCCGAAGGCTTGCCGTCGGTGTGGACTGGATGTTGCATGAATGTTAGTTAGAGTCTGATGGTGGCACCTTGCATGGTAGCCTGTCATCAGTGTGTGAATGGGTGAATGATATGTAATATACTACTGACTGTAAGTCGCTTTGGATAAAAGCGTCTGCTAAATGACTGTAATGTAATGTAATGTAGTGTATCCTTTAGTAAAAGATCTGCAGTCAATAAACCGTAGCCTGTAAAGCCCTTCTGCAGACGACACACTGTACTCATACCGCAGAGCCAGCAAAGCCAGTTACAGCAATTACTGTACAGAACATCAAAAATGTGAAAATGTTTCTCTTTCTAGCTTGGTCCAGAGATGTTATCTACCAAATCTAGTGACCATTGCTATAAACTTGTAAGAATAGCAGCGAAAAATAAAGACTTCAACAGAATTCAAAAGGGCCAAAAATAATTAAAAGCAAATAAGCGTAAGTTATTTGGCTATATTTGTCTAGATCCACAGAATGCAGAAAAAGGGTATTTTGGTTTTGAAGACTTTATGTTCAAAAGCATACGTGCAAAACTTAAAGTTTGTCAAATTGCACCTAATTCGACACTGCACATCCTAGCGTCCCGAGCAATACAGCCACTAAGAATCAAGTAGATCAGATGAAAGGTTCTTGACATATGCAAAGGAAACTCACATACAAACACACAGACAAACAGACAGACACACAGATATTCCTTGCTTTATAGTTACATACATGTTACAGTTACTTTCATTTCATGTTTTAGGCTGTGTTTTTCTGTACCTTGTAACAGGGAAGCATCTCCTCAGAGGTGGACATACTTGATAGCTAATGTCTGATGTTTTTACACTTGCATGCATATGTGCACCTGTTGGCTACATGTATGTATATATGCTTTAGCATATGTCTGCACTCCTCTGATGTGTTCATACATGTAAATGAACATATTGAACAGAAACATTAACATCCTTCCATATACCCCCCATGCTCTCCCATCGAAGGGTGCCAAATGTGATTCTGTGCATTAGAAGCAACCAAACACACACACACACACACACACACAACACACACACACACACACACACACACACACACACACACACACACACACACACACACACACACACACACACACACACACACACACACACACACACACACAGAAACACTCACAATCACACGCACACACACATATACTCACAGTGTATGGATATCAAGCTGAGCCCCTGATTTCCTTTCACTCTGACACATGATTTCCCTGGGAAGACTGCGATACTACTCGAGAACAAAGGGGGACCTGAACGCAGCCATGCGCCTATCTCCAGCACACGCCACTGTTAATCAAAGACAATTAAAAAGGGCCCTGCCAGCAAAGGCAGCCATGATGATTTATGAATAAATTACTAGGCTCATTTGTATGCCATAGATCATATTTGTTGGGCATGCTCCCCCTGTGGAGCGGGATCTTGTTTTCTCCGGATGACTGTGTGGCGATAACTGATATAGTATCTCTATCGGGTGGGAGGATGATGTTCAGGGGGGGATTCAAGGGTTAAACCTGTCCATGTATCAAAGAGAAATAGGCTGCTCACAGAATCTGTGGTACAAACTTCTAATAAGTTCACTAATTTTCTCTGTATTTTTACACCATGAGAAGGTTACAGTTTTGAGCATTTTAAACCTTATTCCGAAAGCCCTTTGTAAAAGAAAAAGTGACCATTGAAAGATAATAAAGATTAAGAGCTGGTAGTTGTCCACTGAAACTCCAGTCTGATCAACTAGCCACTGCGCTGCTTCACTGGAGTACGTAGCTGGAGGTTGTTATTGGCTGGTTCAACGGATTAAACCTTTAACTGTTCCAGGACGCCTGGTCCTCGGCCGACATTACTGTCTTTCAGAGGCTGTGGCAAGCTAGAGTTTTAAAGCTAGAGCTAACATACAAGTGAATGACTAGAGAGTGACACTACTCTGTTTTGAAAGTGTTCATAAATTGAGTTCGGAGAGATCAGAGTGTGGTTGCTGTCTTATGCAAGAATAACATTTTGTATTAAGAACATGTATTTGCTAAAAAGAAAAAGATTGAGAATGAGAAAATGCATAATTATTCATATTTTTAGATTTTAGGATCACACTGGATATGGTAACAGTGCAGGAAACAAATTGGTAACACAGTATTTCAAGCCACCAAAATGAAATGACATATGATATAAAATCATATCCAGTTGCTGAAAGCAATTAAAAGGCTACAAATCCCTAAAATCTCCATTAACCCCTCCTGTCTGTGGATTAGTGATTCTCAAATTAAAAAAATAACAAACTTCTAATGTCACAATGACCCTATATTTAAATAATGACACAGCAGGAGGGAAACTACAACAGTGAACTGTATGCCGTAGACTGAAAAATGTAGAGTAGAAAAGACAGTTCTTCCTGCTGTCATAATGACACATCAATAAATTGTGTTTGGACTGCTCTAAATTAGACAGTACAGTCCAATCAGTAATTAAAACCCCTAAAAACATATCCAAGGGGATATGTGGAAGGAAATAGGGTCAACAATGAATATATTTCAGAAAACTTTCAAGACAAATATGTTGCCCAACTCTAATGCTCAGTGAGACATTTCCATTTTGTGGGATGAACAGGCTTTCATTAATTATGACTCTGCTAGGACTATACTGGTTTGCCAGGCAGGCCACTTGCATACATCCATGGCAGTACACTATATAATAGTATATTATATCCATATATTAAATAATTATATCTATATCGATTTACTCTAAAAGGGACCGAATGGAAAAAAAATTCAACAACTGGAGTTTTGGAAGAAAGGGCTGTCGGGAACATTGGGCAGTCCCCGAATGTTCTGCTCAATTTTACTAGGATGACACGTCAGAGTCTAAATAAACCTACAAAAGTCAAACATCACTGAAAATGTGAATAAAACCGCAGGAGCGGGAGCTGTTTGTTTTAAAAATTCTCCATGCAGCTTCAAGAAAGCCCTGATGCAATATTTTATTTCATGTGGGACTATGGATTGACTGACACGACTTTTTAAGTGCAATAGCCTACCAAAAAAAATGTCATGGACCTTCAATAATTTGCACTTATTTGTTTTTAAATTTGACCATAATAAATAGAACGATAGAAACGAAATAATGACCAGCTTTTATTTGATAACAATTTCAGAATTAGAAAATCGTATCACACTGTTATATATCATGTGGACTATTCCAATATCAATATGGGTTTAACTGTTATATAAATATATGAAAAACTTTTTCAAGAAAAGTCTTCTTCATCTAACAAGGGTCGATACTTTAAGAAAAACAAAAAAGACAAAAACATTCTTTAGGGCCAGTGCACTCGCTTACAGTTTGCAGAGACCGCTACAATATTAGAAAGCAGTAATTGAAGTCGGTATGTGTGATCTTTTGTGCCTAGGACGGAACTTGAACCAGGTCTGCTGCTGGCAAGAAATGCAGCAGTTGGAGCAACACTATTACAAATGGTGATCTGATAAGCAGAGATGGAGGACATGGCAGAGGGAAGGTTTGCAGTGCTGGTGAGTGGAGAGGAGATGATGAACATTATTAATCTGTTGGCTGGCATGAATCATCACTCATAGATTGGTCAATAGGTGCCACACTCACCAGCAAGCCACTGGAATCTAAAGAGCATTGAGGGAATGAATGAGGAAACCCCAGATCTACTACTGTGGTGAGTGTGGTGAATCCAACTGAACACTTAACATCATGTTGACTCTGAGTGGCAGGGTTACAGCTCAAGTGACTATTGACAATGTATATTTTAAATGGACCCATTTCTATCAGCTTATTGATCTATCATGTTCATCACAGCCAACATGACAAAAACCTGTGATCAAACATGTTTCCAAATCTTAGTATGCAGTATGATACATCTTTAGCATTGAAATGTATTAAACTTGCACTTAAAGACTAATTCAGTTTTTTATAACTCGTTTATAAACTGATTTCTGATTTGCATAGATTTTGCCATCATATATTTTGTTTATGATAACACTGTACTCACCAAAGTAAATGCTGATATCAGGGAACCCGGCAGCATCCCTAAAAGTCTGAGAAGGCAAGAAATAAAATGGTTTAGAGTCAAAACAATTGAGTTTCTTGCCCCATCAGACTTTTAGCATTATGCAATGGGTCAGATCATAAACAAGCAGTTTATCCTGATTATCTACATGACTTTATATGGAAGTAGAACAGAAAGGATGCACACTAAACCTGTTGCTAATCATGTCATCACTGCACATTGTGCGTGAAAAGCTAAGGTAAGTAAGGTAAGTCAAAGTTTAAGCCTGGTCTTTAAACTGTAATGGATGTTAACAACATATAGTTCAGAAAAGGTTTCCAAGTAAGCAGGTCTACTCTGGATAGAAATGATAGAAAATAAGATCAAAGATCCAATGAACTTAAATGATCCCCAAAAATGTAAAGAATGTAATACTATGGAGCCAAATCCAGGCCAAAAGTCCTGATCATTGGAAAAAAAGAATTGAAACTGAAAGTAAAAGTTTCGGTCTTGAACTTTGAAAAATACAACAATGTATTCAAAATCAAAATAATTGAATGAAATTTTTTTGGGGGTTGAATTGATTTTAATTCAATTCTGGAATTGTTTTGAATTAAATAATTATTTTCATTTTTCACTTTCAAATATGTTTTGATATTTGAGGTCTTTTCATGTACACCGACGAGATGTGACTTATTGGATAAATTACCAGATGATCTGCAATTTTTCAAGCACAGGTGGCGTGTCGCACACAGCAACTGTCTTTAAAATATTTACTATTTTACTCTACAGAGTTCGAATCCAGGTCGTTGCTATCTTTCCCTAAATGTATTTTTGTATGTATTGTTTATTTTTTCGTACGAAGCTGTGATGCAGTGCTCAATTATACAATCACCACAACTGATATGAGATAAGGCTTGAAGATCTCCAGCATTTTCTTTGTGAATGTGTGACGAATCTGGCGACAGAGGTGGACAACAGCTGGTGATGTTGAGCGAACACAACGCACTCACGCATAGGGAAACCAGTAGGTTTGAAAAATACAGTTGGGTTGTAACACCGGCACCAACAGGTTGTCCGTGTGAAGCGGACGCCATCGCAAGCGGTTACTACGCTGTGTTCACAGTGGTATGTTGATGTGTGAAACGTTAAATATTAAAGTGTGGTTGTTGAACGGCACAATATGGCATAGTGTATTGCTCTTATACTGCGAAACGGTGTATGGAAAGTGTTGAATCCTAATTCTCGCAATACCTACGTTTCCTGAAGGGAACGGGGTTGAGGAAGGTCATCAGCCTTCCTCATTAAGCTGTCACTCATGATTACCCGCCTTTCTCAGTTGAAGCCACCCAAAGCCAGATCAAGGCCAAAAGTCTGAATTGGAAAAATTATGATCTGAAGGTTGAAAAAAAGATCTGAAACTGATAGAAAAAATTAAAACCGAATAAATAAGATTTGAAACTGTAAAAAATAAGATCTCAATCTGAAAATAGGAAATCTACAACTAAAAACTATAAGATCTCAAATATAAAAAAAATACATGAAAGTAAAAAATGAAACCAAACTGAACCAAAATTATATTTAACCCCAATAAACTTTTCTTTCATTTATTTTTATTTTTCAAAGTTCAAGTCCAAAACAAAGACTTTTGGCCTGGATTTGGCTCGATATAATACCAACATGGATGTTTCCCATTTTCTATTGTGTCATTTCTGAGCTGTTAATAATGATGTTTGTTCAAGATCATCAAAGTCCTCTGAAACTAAGAATTGCTTCTATTTTCCAATGGGACCATTAACATATTTGTACATGGATACAAATCGTTTTCAGAGGATCATATGACTCAAAGACCCAAGTGAACATTAGACCCCGGCACTTGGGACATCAAGCTCATTGTGAGCAGCCTTTCCATCTCAAGATTAGATACTGTAGAGACAAATGAAACCAGATGCCTCTGAATGTTGGATTTAATCAGCTTGTTTTTGTTGGGCTTGGGTGGTATCTATTTTTTCATACCATCCTGACAATTCACTGGGATATGCTGCTAACTTTATTGATTCATACTCATAATCACACTCACACACACTCTGCCTCTTTCTCTCTCTCAATTCAACTGGGTGTGGCTTTATTGGCATGAAAGTTTAAAAAAAACAATGTTGCCAAAGCTTTAAAATACAAAAATAAACATTGATATGAATATGATTATTAACATAACATGATGACGTTATATAATGATGATAACACACTGTAATACAATAACATTTTCAACAACCCAAATATGTGTGTGTAGGCCATTCACTGTCCCTCAGTTTGTGGCATGTTGAAAAATATTTGGCAGCAATTTTGGAGTATTTTTAATTTTGAAAGGTCATTATACTCTTTGAGATCTGGGATTACAGAGTACATACATACATCTCAGTGTATCTCTGTCACAGCCTCACCTGTCAACAGTTATCACATACTCTGCTTTCTTTTGGTTGTAATGATTCTTTGTGTCTTCCTATTTCGATTTCCAGTTTGTGGTCACTGAGCCTGTACATGGTGAGGATCTGTCTCTGCCTTCTATCTCCGACAGTAGAGAGATATTCTGTCGATTGATCATTTCTTTGTAGGGCCAGAGAACTCATACTTTGTTCAATGATATGGTAATTTATGGTGAACTGGTATTTGTTTTCCTTACATATGGGCATTTTTGTAATCCATGATGGTGGCAGAGTGCCAGTTGAATAAATCAGGGGGACTAACTTGAACGCCAAATACCCACAAGCACCTCCTGTAACTGTAACCCCATCACTTGAAGTTGACATCTTTCTGAGTTGAGCTGCCTGTCGGGTGTTTTTTTTTTTACAATTTTCTTTTTCTTCAGATAGGGTGCAATTTGGTACTTTGGTAATTGTGTGGGAAGTACAGGCAGTCCACTGCATGCTCAACTTTGTTTTCAGAGCTTAATCTATGGTTAGGCTGTAGAATGGGTTCCCTTTGGGCTTTTGTTTGGGAAAAATTTGTAGTGTGGAAGGCTTAATCCCATTGTGCTGTTAGTGCGTGAGTACCCATCCCAAGTAGCTGAAGATTAAAGAAGAGTGAAGGTTGTTTCTGGTCAAGCAGATTTTAGTTTGATAATGTGCATTGGCGCTTCTGTACAAGTGTGTAATATAATATAATTTTTTTTTAAATAATTGTTGTTTTGCCATGCATAAATCTGTGTTATGTACTCCACGTGTTAAACCTCTTAAATTGAGTATGTCCGGGCAAGTGTGGCTCAAGAAGGTAGAGCAGGTCGCCCCTTAATTAGAAGATCGGCAGTTCGATCCCATGGCTCCACTATTCCATGTCGATGTGACCTTGGGTCACTCAACCCCAAATTGCTCCCGCGCTATACATATTTGATGTTCTGTTTCTCATTCATTTGTTCCAACTATCCTGCTCTGGCTTTCCCTTCAAACTCTGAAGTTTGCTTCTCTGGATGCCAGGGGTGGCTGAGTTGGGGGCACTGCAGAGTGGCCTTGTTGGAGAGACCAAGGAGAGTAGTAACAGTTTCTAATTAATGAGAGCACAAATTGTTGATGATTAAATGACAAGAGAATATTTATGTTTTGAGGTGAGTTAAAATTGTTGTATTTAATTGATTCATAGTATAGGTTCCTGCAGAACAACAACTACCACATCTTCACACATCCAGTCCCTACACTACTGGCTTCACAGATTCCTCCCATCCATTTGTTTTACTTATTTTTAGCTTCACCCCTTTAAAACATGTCCCTATTGAATTAAAGGCGAAACTGATGTAGTATATACCACACTGGAACACCAAGGTCCACAAACAGACAACGTACACCAGTTGACAAACCGTAAATGCCACGTGCAATAAGGCATGGAGGCACCGACTGTGACACGCGTCAGCTCTGTATGGAGAAAAAAGGGGACGACTGATATTACACCCTCTTAAGAAGAGTGGGATGTGAATTATGTACAAATATGGTCACCATGCAGCTCACTTACCTGTGATGATGTGTGCTGTTTGACACTTGTTTAAAAGCTGCTGATCACCGAGAAGCCCAGGATGCCACTGCACAGATGACTGCCACTGTCATCCCTCTGAGTAGGGCCATGGAAGATAATAAAGCTCTTGTGGAGTGTGCCCAGACGCAACGAGGACGCTCCACTCCCGCTGATTTGTAGGCCTGTTCGATGGCTTCACACAGCCAGTGAGACAAACACTGTTCTCATAGTGCCTTGTGAGTCCCCTCTGTAATGAAAAAAAACCTGCTGTGTGTGCTTTATGTCTACAGTGCGTACAACACACTGAAACAAAGTGCGCAGGGCAGAGTTGGTGGCACACTTCTTCTGACTCATTCTGATAAGGCGGAAGGAAGAACGCCTCAAGATAAATTATTATCGAATGAAAGGAGTTTGTTAAGGTGTAAATGAGGGATTTAGAGGTGAAGGTTCTGCGCTCCCGTCATTCTGATAGAAAGGCAATAAGGCGAGGCCGAAAGTGTGCATAGGTCACTCAATGTGGATGTCAGGGCTAGTAGGAGCGGTGTCAGGAGCGATAGTGTCTTGAGATAGATTTGGGCTAATCGGCCCAAAAGTGGTTGCTGTCGTCTGACTCCCTCCAAAAAGCACTTCACCACAGGATGCACAAAAACCATCCATTGCTTGAAGGGTAGGCAGCAGTTCCAAATATTTACAAAATATAACAAGAACAGACTACCACCTGGACTATTTTCATCTCTTTAATAGGGGCAACAAAAAATGTCCATCAGTTCATCAAGAAGCAAAACCTTTACTCAACTCTGAGTTGTACAGAGTACTTTGCCAGAAAAAATGAGCGATAGAACAGCAGTTCATTAAAAACAGAAGGCAGGAGCCAGTTGTTTCATGACTTACTTGTCTGTGCAACTGCACTGGATGGTCGGGCAAGCTCAAGAAGATGAAACTTTATGGTCAAATTTGAGTGCCTTATTGTCTTTACTGCATTTTATTGATGTGACTAAATGCTCCAGATGCTTCTCTCACAAAAGAAGTGAGGCAGTAAAAGCCAAATGAATAGCCTTTATCATTCACAAACATTTGAGTGTCCACAAACAATGAGAGGGGGCTGCTGCTAAACACTTCAAAGAAAAACTCACTTGACTAACTCAACTGTTCAACATCAGCAATGGATAGGTATGCTAATTTATTATGATTAAGATCAGGATGAAAAAATGATCCTCATGAACGTAAACATATCTCACTGAACATAAAAAATGAACATGGCTATTGTCAGTACTGAAAGCTGTCAAGCTAGCAGCTTGTAAAAGACAAGAAATGTGTGCACGGGTAGAATTCACTCAGGCAGGTAGGTAGACAGGCAGGTTACATTCAGCCCAAATTAAGTGATTTGACAGGTTTATTACAGTCCTGAGACAACCAAAGATGCCAGATTAATTTATTTTTACTGTCAGAGCATTTGATTAATTAATTGCTGTGGGGATGTAAGGTCCACGAAATATGTCAAATATAACAAAAATGTTTTTAAGATTAATAACCCTACCTCATCAAAAATGCCAGGATTGGCTTCGATCTTGATTGCCTTGTGACAATCATAATCTAACTTTATTTAAAATGAATTGATCATTTAAACTTATCATATAGTTTGCTGAAATACAACCACTATGGCCACAAGTGCCAATAAAAACATAGTGATTTGTAGCCCAAAAGGAGAAGAGTCATTAAGCCATCAGCCCTCCAGTTATCTGTTGTTTTTAAATGTCATGCATAAATGTTTATTAATTGTTTAATAAATGTTTCATGGATTTGGAAGACTGGGACACATTCAGTAAAGTCAATAACAAAGCAATATCAACATACATTTTTGCCAAGAACTACCACCCACACTATTGCCCCTCCAATTCGCCTGCCACCAGAAGGGGTTTATGGGGGCACCAACAATGGAGCTACACTCTGCCTTATCCCACCTGGACAACAGCAACACTTGCGTAAGAACACTGTTTGACTTCCACTCAGCATTCAACAGCATTATCCTTTCTGTGATCTTGGCATCAATAGATCCTTCTGAAACTGAATACTGGACTTCCTAACCAACAAACCCCATTGTGTTGGGTTAGACATCCACTCCTCATCAACCCTCACCCTGAACACTGGCGTCCCACAGGGTTGCGTGCCAAGTCCTCTCATCTACTGCCTCTTAACCTATGAATGTACTTCTGTACATGGTTCAAGTTTGCAGACAACACAGTGGGGGTTAACCCCATAACATGCACCGACATCAACCTAGACCCTCAACACCAAAATGACAAAGCAGGTTATTGTTGACCTCAGGAAGACCAAAGGCGGCACACAGACACACACACAAACACACACACACGTTAATATCAATGGGATGGAGGTTGAGTGTGTCTTGAGTTTCTGAGTGTCCATATCTCCAAGGACCTCTCTTGGACCCTCAACACTTCCACCCCTGGTCATTCTCTTCCTTCTGAGGGGACTGATGATCCTCAGGTTGTGGCAAACTTCTTCAGCTACACCAGTTAAAGAATCTTTGCCAACTGGATCACAATATATGGTATGGCAACTGCTCTGTCTCTGACCGTAAAGCACTGCAAAGGATGGTGGAAACTGCCCAACACATCACCAGTACTCCACCATTCACCATTGAGGCTATCCAGCGCAGGATGGTGCACAGCCCCATACTTTTTTCCCTTCTCCTCTCTGTTAGGCGGTACAGGACTTTCCATTTCATGACCAGCAGACCCAGGAAAAAGATTCGCCTCATCTGTCACCTTGCTGAATTCCGCACCATGGCCACTGCAGGAAGAAAAAAGGTTGTATTACATTCTTCAGGATCTTTTCTCTTTATATATGTATACATTCTCTAATTATTGTCATATGGATTTGTCATATGGATATGTCTATGGATTATTATTTTATTATGTTGGTTATTCTGTAAACACAACGTCTATAGGGGCGGCTGTGGTGCATGAGGTAGAGCGCTCGTCCCGCAACCACAAGGTTGGTGGTTTGAACCCCTCTACAGGCCACATGCCAAGGTGTCCTTGAGCGAGACACCTAACCCCAAGTTGCTCCCCGGGCGCTTCATTGCAGCCCACTGCTCCTCTGGGATGGGTCAAATGCAGAGAATTGTAATTTCCCCATTGTGGGACTAATAAAGGCTTAATTATTATTATAGCATTTCTGCCCATCCTCAGAGAGGGATACCTCCTCATTTTCTCTTCCTGAGGTTTCCTCCATTTTTCCCATTTAAAAGTTTTTGGGTGAGGTTATTCTTTATCTGAATCTCGGGGACTCAGGTTACAGGGTGTCGTCTGCTGTACTGACTGTAAAGCCCCTTGAGGCAAAATCTTGATTTGTAATATAGGGTGTTGTGAATTAATTTTACCTTATTCTTGGGTGAGCAAATTAATCACTCGCTCGCAAAATAAGTGGCAACCAGTAAGCACTTTGATCGATGCTGTTTTCCAAGAACACTGGTATTTCAGTGCGTAGCGCAAAAACCCTAACCAAGAACTTCCTGCAGCTCATCCATCTGATCTCAGTGTGCATATGTGAATCCCAAGAATGCCGCTTACTTTATCCTAAAAGGCAGCAAATTTCCTACGATTAAAAAACCTTACTCCTTGAATGAGATTGGTAACTTTGGTCACTTAATTCATGACATGGAAAAAGTTAATTTCTCGGCACAAAGAGCCTCAAGTAAGATCAAAATGAAATAGGATTTAGCCACCTGGCTAGTATTAGCTGCTTTTTTCCTATGGCGCTCTGTTGGGGAAACATTGTGAATCCAGTGCTTCTTTGATTGTGCCCATAGGTCATACATGTGATGCTTGTCAACGCCTGCGTGCTCACTCACAACCTTTTTTAACATTCTGTATTTCAAATGAACCATCGATGGCTCTTGTGGAAACGGGAAGCTGATTATCATCTATCACCTCTGTACTCTCATCTAATGCTAAGGAGAAGTACTTGCAGTGCATTTTGAATGTCAAAAATAATTTCTGTCACTGTGCGACTAGACAGAGAGACCGTTCTAAGTTCTTAGCCATGTTATTTTCAAAAGCTTTAGCCAGCTCTACTGCTTCACTGTTTGTTTTTTTCACACTCTTTGCTAAAGAAAGCTCAAGGAAAACAGCATAAGACACCTTGAGAAAAGTCTGTGTATATTCATTTTTAATCAGCGATTAATTGGCAGCTCCAGTCTACATGTCATATTTATATTGTGCATGGATTGCCTTTGAATATATATTACCTGTGTATAGTTTACCTGTGGGCTGCCTAGGTAGGTCACCTAGCAGAGCAGGCGCCCTAAATTTCATTCCTTACTGTAGCTGCACTAGTTCAAATCCAACCTAAGGCCCTTTGATGCATATTGTCCCCTCTCTCCCTCTTTCCAATCTGTTCTCTCTATCAAATAAAGACTAAAAGGCGAAAAAGAAAATCTAAAAGATCAACTATTTCCCTTTTTTGCCTGGTTTACTTTTCTTGACACTCATGTCTCTCATAGTCATGTGTTGTTGCAGAAGAAGCCTGGCAGCGAGACAAATTCAAGACCATGTGCAAGCAGTTGGCCTTGATTGGCTTGTGATTTAAGGAAGTAGCCACTATCGGCTGAAAGTATAAGTACAATTGGAATAAGTTCAAATGCCAGTGGGGCACAATCACATGCACTTAAAGGCACCAGGTGTGACTTCATTTTCTGCTCGGGGTGCCATACTCCAATATATCTTTACATAGCTAATAGTTGTTTGCTGCAATATTCATTTTCTGAATGTCCTATAGAGAATATTTAAGTGCAGTGTCAGCAATGGGTTCAATGAAAATGGTACATTGGAAGTCTGAAGTTAATCATAAAAAAGGTCTTCCTCCTCTTCGTTGCCCCTTGAGCTGGTGGCACCTTTGCCTATCACCTATGCCTGCCTAAATCAGCCAATACATCTAACTATATTCAGCAGAAACAGTGAGTAATAAAACTCATATTGTGCTTGCACTCCAACCAAGTCCTATAGGTGCAGCTGCTCTATTTGCCTGCACAAACCACAGGTTGACAGTTGTTAAGTAAATTACAATGCCTTCAATGGAAAATATCAGGGAGTTATTCTGATAAATGTTGACATTTAGTACAACCAAAGCTCAGCCCACTTCGTGTGTATTTATCAGAAAACTAGCTCACCTGGCCCATTTGAGCAAAAAGGCAATTTTCTTTCCATTTGCAAATTGTTATGTCCATGTTTTATATGCCAGAGGAGTATATATCCAGGCTTCAAGCTCCAGGAACATACATTTACACACAGCCAATACAATTAGAAGAGATGGGTAACCATTTTAGGGCCTTTAACCGTGACTAAAGGTAGGCAAACACCCCTCTAGTTTTCCTCCCTGACTCCCCCTGCACAAGACGAGCTGCATTTAAAGAATCAATTAAGGTGGAGATGGAGAACATTGTGACTGACCTTTCAGAGTGGGAAATTAAAAGAGCACCTCTAGCTTGTGGGAAAATGAACAGTGGATGAGAATGTTCTTTCTAGCTGCTTTTGCCTTTTAAATACACTTACAGTCAGTCTTTTGTGGGAATTTGTTTTGTGGGTAATAAATGTGCGGGCCATATGTGTGACATTTACAGAGCTGGTCGTGCAAAGGCGGGTCATGGTTCAGCCACTCTACTGTACTAGATGGAAAATTTACTGAAGCCCACAATATTTATATGGGTCACTGCTGAAATGTACGTCAATGGGCATGGCAACACTATGTAAGACACAATGTCTTTTAGGCGAGCCATCAATATTAAGCACGGTTTGGTTGACAGTTATCTTAGAAGGGTAAAGGGAGATGAACAGTCATGCAGACAGAGAGTTCCCAACAACACAACATCATCTAGATTCTAAGTGAGAATATGCATCTGGGAAAACACTTCCTTAGGGGCAGGGGTAAAACCTTATCCCTTTCACACCCTCACATCCATTCGTCATTTATAGACCATTAAAAAAGGAGTGTAAACCAAAACTACCTCTGGCTAGCTACCTGAATATTTTCATTTCATAAAATATCTGTACTTATGGTAATTGTTTAGAATATTTCATTTTCTATGTTATGTTCCTTCCATGCCAATTACACTTTTTTATATAAGTAAAGTTTAGCTGCTCGAAAATATACAAAATTAAATATATTTTATTCCCACCTTCAAGCTTCAGCTTGGTACACTTCAAGCTATGATGCTCTACGTTCCTCTTTAGGGTCAGTTTCCCCATTGTTACATGCATGCACTGTTTTTTTCAAAATGAACTTCCGTGTTCACAAGAAACATCTTGGTTAGGTTTAGAAAGATTGTGGTTTAGGTTAAAAAAAGTATGTGTTTAGTAGTCTACATTACGTACATTATGCAACCTACGTGTTACTTAACTTAAATTAAGTCAACATTCACGAATGCTTTTTCATAAGAAACGGAAACTGGTCTCATGGGTGAGAGTTACCTTTACATCAACCCAAACTTTGTCGCTCTTTATACCTTGTCACCTGACATCCTCCTTTACTCCAGTCAGAACCACAGCCACGTAAAGTTTAAAAGACTGACGTGCAAGGCCACTTACCAAACTTTTCCTAATGGATTGTGAATCAAATACACAATGATAAGCTCCTTGTAAAGTTCCTTGTCAGTTTAGTCCTCGCTCAGCAAAGTTAGACACCCGGTCCTACTGTTTCTGTGTACCAATCTACCACCAGTGGTCTGCGGGGCCCCGACGCCCAGCTTGCAGCCCTCCTGCCTGGGGCCCGTAGTGGCAGATGGCCAGGACAAGCTGAGCTGAGCAAGGCAATGTGGGTATGGCGAGAAGCCACAGGATGCTGAGCAGCACACACACAGACAGACACACACACACACACACACACACCTTTGTTCATGGAAGGGTTAAGCCGGTGACACTAAAATAGTTGGATAAAATTGCAAAAATAGCCGACACTTTTTTTATTTCAAGTTGACTTGTATCGACTTAGACAGAGTGTGCCAAAAAAGGTTCTATACCCCACAGACTTTTTTGCAGCGGATTTTGTCCATCAAGGGATTTCTGAAGGTCAATACCTTTTTCTGCCAATCTTTAAATTCAACAATTTTCACGACAGGTATCCCAATGATTTAATACGTTAACTCATATTTATATATGATAAAGTTTTTTTTTAAGCAGCTAAAACTATTAAAAGTTCAAACGTAATTCCATTTCCACCTCCATCTTGTCCATAAGACTGCACACGTCTTTATTAGTCACATTACTATTACTATTCCATGTACCATTACGCTTAGTGACTTTGCTTCTACCCTGGAGTCTTTGTGCTTTCCCAACTCGCAGGTTACAATGAATCGTGTTTATATTTGGACAATGTTGTGCCTCCTGCCGTGACATTTTGAAACTCTTGTTCATTCTGTACACAGGACATCTATTGCATTTCTGTTTTTTTTATTTTTTTTATTTACATACGGAGTGGGTCCTCCTCCGAGTAGTCGGTCATGTTGCACCACCATGTTTCTACAGCAGCCCAGAATGGACAAAAAGAACACGGTAGCATTTCATGTTCTAACTTTACCTGAAGGATGGGTACCGAAGGTATTGGTTAGCCCCTTTGTAACAGGTGCTTTTTATTGG
The DNA here is from genome assembly GCF_027596085.1 of Anoplopoma fimbria. Taxonomy (NCBI): domain Eukaryota; kingdom Metazoa; phylum Chordata; class Actinopteri; order Perciformes; family Anoplopomatidae; genus Anoplopoma; species Anoplopoma fimbria. Next base: position 13,411,486 of record NC_072449.1, read on the forward strand.
TACTTTTTAATGTTTTTGGGAAAGTTATTATCACGCTGCAGCGAGCATCTCCCCTGCTCTCTCTGTCGGGCTGAGCTCCTCCAACTACACGCACAAACACGAAAAGGAAACTCAACGAGCAAAGAGGCCGCAGTGGATACACTGAAGCGAACTAGGTCAAGTGAAAAATACTTGAGTTGACGTCAACTAGGCTTGTTACTGTACGTGCATTGAAACATTTGGGAATAAAAAGCCAATTCTATATCCATACACCTGTTTAACAAGCATGAACAAGTAAACAAAAGTGAAACCTATTTTAAATCTGCTTTGTCCGCAGTCTCTTATCCATCACTGCCATGTTTACACAAGCACAGGAATGCCACCGAAACCCGGTTCTAAACGGGAACCAGTCCTAAATGACTAATACTGTCTGTGTTCTTTATTCTTCATTCTTCTTCACTCAAAATATTATCTATTTAATTTACATTTTAGTTAAATATAAAATATAAATAAGTTCTAATCATGTTCTGAAGTTATTGTTTTTAAATGTGATATATGTTATATCCATACCTGAAGGCCACCGTAACTCTCCAACATGCTTGGAAAGGGGGGACTGAGCAGTAATCATTTGGTTGAAATCTCAAAAAACAAACTGCTCCTTTAAGTGTCTTAAAACTTTTATTCTGCCAAATATTTATAATGATACATGGATAAATATAAGAATTAAAATATACGAACTAAATAACAAATATGAGTAAATAATTTGAATTGTATGTGCATGATCAAATCCCTGTTGATTTTCTTTATTATATATTCACTTCAACATGCGTCACATTGCAAAAATTTGCATGTCCACTCAGGTGTCATGTTTCTGTCACTGCCTATTTGGAGCTCGAGCCAATAAATACCTGTGACTACTGCAGAGTCATTACGTTGGAATAAATCTGTTGGAATAAATACCAATTGTCACCTTCCACTAAAGACAAAAGCCAGATGTTAGTGGGTTTTATGTCCATTGGGAAAGGAGCTTAACTAGCAGCAGATGGCAAAGCATTATACTGAGTGGCAGTATTACTTTGGTGAATGCTAGCATTGCACTTCATGTGAGATTGCAGTCCTTTACAACCACCACTATCTCAAGTCTGCATATGATTGGACCTGACCTCAAAGTAGAGCTGCTTTAATTGATGGATTTGCTCACTGAGGTGTAGGTGAACTCCAGCAGCTACACAACACACACCTCTGACATAGTATCACTAAATCATTGACCTACCATGAACAGAAAACATAACAAGTTCTACTTTGCTGTTTTTTCATTGTTATGCTACAGTCAAAATCAACATGACCTGCACAGATGTTTCACAGCAGCTCTAATGACAAAATCCCACTCTTTCCTGTTAGACTTAAAACATCTGCAGGAAGTGTTGCATTTGACAGTATTTTGAAGTTGCTTGAAGCTAGGGTGTGTAATGTATATCAGAAATATTTTTGTAAATTTTGTGGAAATTCTCTACATCCCGACAGCAATCAATAAATTGTGCTCTGTTAAAAAATAAGGACTGTGAAAAGCCTTTTTCTACTTACCTGCCTGCATACCTGCACCCACTCCGCAAGTCACAGGACTCCTCCACAAGCTGCTAACTTCACAGTTGTGAGTACTAACTATAGCGATGTTCATTGTACAGGTTCATAATTATAATTAAGGGGTGTGCTAACTTACTTCTTCATTTTACTAGATGTAGCAATGCTTGGAGCTAGTGCTGCTATCTTCTTTCATTGTATAAGAGTTGGCAACACTGGGTTTGTTTTGGTTGGATAGTTGTTAATTGTTTCTCCACTGTTACCTACCCAAGTTTTAACAGTAATCAAAAACTGGCAAAGTAGACGCAATTCAAGTTAATGTAAGTAAATAAGAAGAGAAGTTATGTTTAGGGAGAACCAGTGTTACTTTTTTTCTTTTTTAGTCTCTTCAATAATTCTTAACTGAGTGAAATAGGTGCATTACGATTAGGAAAATGCCATGGGGGAGTTAAGGTTAGTGTCTGACTAGCGCTACAATCTTAGCTTGCCAGCTACAAGAGTTTGCCAACCAGCTGTATTTCACCAAGCTTCTAGAACCAGACATTTCACAAAGACACAGAGATTATTTTGGTGTACCACTTTCTCGCTTTCCGGGCCTGATACATCGAGTAGACAGAGAAAATTTAGCCTTCCCTTGTGTTGCCAATAATGTATATAAGTCATCTTCACAAGCATTTTAGCTCTGTGTTGATCTCCACCAACTCCTGAGGGAAATATGTCATCCATCTCAGCTGAGAAACTTCAAGGAAAAATGACATCTTCAAGACGCATCGCCGTATGGAGAAACTAGTCGCATGCATTGCTCAGGTGTGATTTTGGCCCATTCTTCCAACAGTCTTCAAATCTTGAAGGTTCCGTGGGCCTCTTCTATGAACTCTGATCTTTAGTTCTTTCCATAGATTTTCTATTGGATTCAAGTCAGGTGATCGGTACATTTTTCCATTCATCCTTCCTTCAATTATATGAAGTTTGCCAGTGCCGTATGCTGAAAAACAGCCCCACACCATGATGTTCCCACCTCCAAACTTCACTGTTGGTATGGTGTTTTTGTGCAGTGCCATTTGACCTCCAAACATGGTGTGTATTATGGGATCCAAAGAGTTCAAAATTGAACTCTTTGGAGTTCAAAATCATCATCTGACCAGACTATATTCTCCCAGTATTTCACAGGCTTGTCTAAATGTTGTGCAGCAAACTTTAAACGAGCTTCAACATGCTTTTTCTTCAGCAATGGAGTCTTGCGTGGTGAGCGTGCATACAGGCCACGGCGGTTGAGTGCATTACTTATTGTTTTCTTTGAAACAATTGCACCTTTTTTCTCCCTGTTAAAGGGTTTTTTTAGGGGAGTTTTTCCTGTGCCGATGTGAGGGAAGGACAGAGGATGTCGCATGTGCACAGATTGTAAAGCCCTCTGAGGCAAATTTGTAATTTGTGATTCTGGGCTATACAAAATAAACTGAATTGAATTGAACCTGCTAATTCCAGGTCTTTCTGAAGCTCAACACAAGTGGTCCTTGGCTCTTGAACAACTCTTCTGATAATTCTTTTCATTCCTCTGTCAGAAATCTTGCGAGGAGCACCTGGTCGTGGCCGGTTTATGGTGAAATTATGTTCTTTACACTTCCGGATTATGGCCCCAACAGTGCTCACTGGAACATTCAGAAGTTTAGAAATCCTTCTGTAACCAATGCCACCAGTATGTTTTGCAACAATAAGGTTGCGATGGTCTTGAGAGATCTCTTTGCTTTTACCCATCATGAGATGTTTATTGTGTGACACCTTGGTAATGAGACACCTTTTTATAGGCCATCAGTTGGGACTGAACCAGCTGATATTAATTTGTACTGACAAGAGGCAGGCTTGCTTTCTAATTACTGATAGATTTCAGCTGGTGTCTTGGCTTTCCATGCCTTTTTGCACCTCCCTTTCTTCACGTGTTCAATACTTTTCCCCTGTGTCATTCCGTTTTATTACACATAACTTAATTTATGAACTTATTTGTTTGGTTTTCTTTGTATATATGGATTACTTGGGTTGTTACCGGCATCTGGTGAAATTTTCAAGTCAATAGCACCTTTAGAAATATATTTACTGAGAAAAATGATGACGTGTTCAATACTTATTTTACCTGCTGTATATAAGCATGATACATCATCAAACCTAACATCAGAGATAATCCTTCTTCACCAAGTTGAGGCTAACGCACACACTTAGGGTACAGCATATAGCCATACACAGACTGAGCTATGACAAACACAAGGAGGCTGCGGTTTGGACGCACACAGAGTGCCACCTGTACCCAGGCACGTCTACCCGGAGGGAGGACAGACTGGCACTGGTGAGCAGGTAGGCATGCAGGGAGCCAAGCCCACCCTGTCATACTGTATCAGCTGGAATCTCACAGATTAACACTTGGATGGGCAGATCAGATTGTTAACGCAGGCTCCCATCCACCCCCCGACACAAACACACAGACACACACATACAACAGCTAAATCCTTCACCACAGAAAGCAGATTTCAGGCTCATCGTCTCCATTCTGTCAGGGTGGAGACGTGAAGTGATGGCGGGTGTACCAGAGCGATCCTAGTCAGGATTAGCAACACCATCATGGGTGGAAACCGGTGGGGAGTAGGAATCTGAGCAGTGGAGGTGGACAAGGGTTGATGGGAGAGCGGGTTGTGGACCAGAGAAGAGAGGCAGATATAGATATGTGTTGGCTGACAAAAACATTGACTGAGAATATGACGTGATATTAAGTGACTATAATGAGGGTTCTGTAAATCAGTGTTTTTCAAATGGATTCTTTTAATGTTAATGCAAACTTATCAGGCATGAATATTAATAATTGTTAGTCACATTACTATTACTATTCTCTATATTATTATTATAATTCTACTATATCCATTGCTGCTGTTATTATAAGTAGTCTTAATGTTTTCCTTCGTTACTCTGCTTACTACTCTTATTATATGAATAATTTATGTCATATACAGTACCAGTCAAAAGTTTGGACACACCTTCTCATTCAATGGTTTTTCTTTATTTTTATTTTTATTTTTTTCTACATTGTAGATTAATATTGAAGACATCCAAACTATGAAGGAACACCTATGGAATTATGTGGTAAACAAACAAATGCTCAACAAACCAGAATATGTTTTATATTTTAGATTCTTCAAAGTAGTTGAATGAGAAGGTGTGTCCAAACTTTTGACTGGTACTGTACATTGAATGTGTTGTAACTCTGTTATGTTGTTCATTCTGTACACATGACATCTATTGCATTCTGTCCATCCTGGGAGAAGGATCCCTCCTCTGTCGCTCTCCCATAGGTTTCTTCCTTTTTTCTCCCTTTTAAATGTTTTTTTAGGAGAGTTTTTCCTGTGCCGATGTGAGGGTTCTGGAACAGAAGATGTCTTCTGTGTACAGATTGTAAAGCCGTCTGAGGCAAATTGGTGATTCTGGGCTATATAAAATATATTTAATTTAATTTAATCTAATCTGTTGTTATGAATGCAATCACGCGCAGGTTTAAGTTTGTTCAGTGTGTCCGGAAGACAATTTCCATATGACAGACAAAATCAAGACAAGGCATTTGTGGTTAAAAATGTAACAGCAACAGAGTTGAACACACGAAGAAAGGATTTAAGCGAAAATGTACCCATAGAAATACCCTCCTTATCCAGAAGGATATGTTTAAATGGGATTCACCGTAATGAAGTGCAACCATCCTAGTACATTGGGCTTTTTTTGTGGGTAGAGATTAGCTGGCGCAATATCCCAGCCCAAAACGTCAATGTCATGTTAGGAAGAAAGCAAACTTTTCTGACTTCAGATCATCCCAACAAACAATCCTAAAACTCTCAACAATATAAGCCAAAGCAGTCAAGGGTTTTTATACGTTGTCTTTGCTCTCTGTCAGAGCACGGATTTCCTCATGCCACCTTGTTTGAGGACAAAGACTGGCTTGCAAAGCTATGCTATTTGGCACATATATTTAGCAAATTGAAAAAACTTAATGTGTGGGCAGGGCAAGGACACCAGCATTTCAAATGTTATGCTTAGGTGGTTGATTTCCTGAAATACAAAGAGGGGGATATCGCCTGCTTCTCTCAGTTAAAAGCGGAAATGAGAATCAGATCCAATAGTAAACCAGCCAACCAACACAACCAAAATAGGTCATTTGTTGAAAGCCTATAATTGATTGATTGGGGTTGCGGGTCTTGGTGCATACTATCTGTTTATATTAATCACTGTTGATTCACTAATCACTTTACTAATCCTGTTGTAAAATTACAAACTTCTTGAGGTTGTGCTGCATCATGATTGGCATGCCCTGTTACACTGTATGTTTGTGTCTAACTGCCTAATTCAAGAGAGCTTTTACTGACTCAACATGAAAACACAAAGTATTTCTTTAGCAATCTGAACTGGAAACATGATAAATAGCTCCTTATATGCGTCTGCAGGGTCATAATCTTCCCACTGACCAACACACAGCCTTCAGCACTGCCTCGGTACAGTATATCATGCTGACATCAGAGGAGTGCCTTGTCTCTCCATCTCTTTGCCCCTGTATGTTTGTGCTAACACTTTCCAGTTGTGACAAGGGATAATGATTGGTGAGCCACAGATCTGGGATCCCATCAGTTAAAACTACTCACAGTGACAGCTCCTCTAGCCCAGAAACACACCCTGCTATTCTCCCCTCTCTCCCTCTCTCCCACCTCTACATGTTATATATATTGTACATGTGTTTCTTGTATTTCCTTCTATTGTATATTAATTTTCTTGAACATGCTTTTATTTTGTATTTTATTTTCTCATGTGGGTTTTGTTTATGTGTAAAACCTACTTTGCAATAACCGAAATCTGATTCCTACAATCTGATATCCCCCTTTTTTTTGTCCACACTCCCTTTCTCACCTTTTCTCTTTCTGTCACCTGTTCCCCTCCTGTTTTCTACCACCTCGTGTCTGTCTCCCTGCATTTTCCCGGCACTAGGGTTTAATATAAACAAGAGACAACTAGTTCATTATCAGCCGAACACCAGCCAACTCCCTACGTGGTTTTGTTTGTCTAACCCGCCGTGTCAACCCCCTCCTACAACAACCCCCATCTTACCTAACTAAAAGCTTCAGTCAAGTAAGATAGTTTCCAACAGTATAGAAATGCAGGAAGAAATAAAGAAATGTTTACATCCTGTTGGATCAATCTGTAGGCTACATATAGTTTGCAGACCATGATATATCATTCATTTATATTTGCTTGTAGTTATATAAGTGAAGATGTGGGTGTATCTGGCATTAAAGTATTTACTCTATTCTTTTTATGTCTGCCTTGAAATGTGCTATATAAATAACCTGTATAATTTTAATCATCAAAGAAGATATTTTTAACAGATTAAACTTTCAAACCATGATATGAGACTGAATACAGAAAATTAAGATTTTCCACAAAACATGTTTTTTGTCAAAACTAAGAGCCGATGAGCTCTTCGTTAAAACAGCAAACTGTAGAGAGGGTGACACGATAGCAGTTCAAGCAAGACATATGAAGGACATTTTTTGAGCTGCTTGACGCAAACAAAAGAAAAAAGCTGAGCACAATTAGTAGATGTGTTAAATGATTCATTACATTGGTCTTCAGAAAAGAAAAAAAGCATATCTTGAATATTCACACCAATAATATGACTGCCATGAATCTGATGATGAAAAGGAGTGAAAAACTTGCACAACCCCAAAAAATGGAAGCTACAATGGAAGCAAATGTGAAACAGATCAAGAGAAAAAGCAGGAGGTGGAGGATATGGGGAAGCAAGCAGCGAATAGTTATGATTGAAGACAGAAAATAAATAAAGAGAGGAGAAAGGCAGAGAGACAAAACAAGGTAAGAGAAGGGCAAGGACTGCTTGTATTCACCCGTTTCAAACCAAAGAACGATGGTCATGCAGCATTATGCCTAAAAGAGTTCCTCATGTCCTACATCTGTAACTATATCACTTTAAAGATTTAATATATATTGTAATCTCGCAACCCATCTGCCCATTTTTACAAACTAATGTCAATTAATTAAAAATATATAATGTAAAATAAGTGTTTGCATAAATATTCATCCCCTTTAAAGTCCATCCATCCATCTTCCGTAACCGCTTATCCAGTTAAGGGTCGCGGGGGTCCTGGAGCCGATCCCAGCTGTCAATGGGCGAAGGCAGGGTACACCCTGGACAGGTCGCCAGCCTATCACAGGGCAGACATATAGAGACAGACAACCACTCACGCTCACATTCACACCTACGGGCAATTTCAGAGTCATCAATTAACCTAACCTGCATGTCTTTGGACTGTGGGAGGAAGCCGGAGAACCCGGAGAGAACCCACGCTGACACAGGGAGAACATGCAAACTCCACACAGAAGGTTGTCTGGCCCGGGAATTGAACCCGGGCCCCTCTTGCTGTGAGGCGACAGTGCTAACCACTACACCACCGTGCAGCCCCCCTTTAAAGTGACTGACCTAATTCAACAGAGGTCCAGCTAGTTGATGCCAGCAGTGTCACAATTAGTGAAATGGAGATCACCTGAGTGCAGTTGATGTGTGTCAAGTGATTGTAGTATAAAAACACCTGTGTCTGGGAGGTCTGGTCTCTGGTTCATCAGTATTCCTGCTACAATTGCAACATGAAGACAAAAGAACACTCCAAGCAACTCAGAGAAAAGATCATTGAAAAGTATAAGTCAGGAGTTGGCTACAAAAAGATTTCCAACTCACTAGACATCCCACAGAGTTCAGTTAAATCCATCATTAAGAAATGGGAGGAGTATGGCACTTGTTTAAATCTGCCTAAAGCTGGCCTTCCTCACAAACTGAGTGACCGGGCAAGAAGAAGACTGGTGAGGGAGGCCACCAAGACACCTACGACCACTCTGAAGGAGTTAAAAGCTTCAGTGGCTCAGAAGGGAGAGACTGTACATACAACAACTGTTGCCCGGGTTCTTCACCAGTCGAAGCGGTATGGGAGAGTGACAAAGAGAAAGCCACTGTTGAAGAAAGCTCATATTAAATCTCGCCTGGAATTCGCCCAAAGGCATGTGGGAGACTCCAAGGTCAATTGGAAAAAGGTTATTTTGGTCTGATGAGACAAAAATTGAGCTTTTTGTCCATCAGAGTAGACGCTATGTTTAGGCGAACACCAAACACTGCACATCACCACAAACACATCATCTCCACCGTGAAGCACTGCTGAGAAGCTCTGGGGATGCTTCTCAGCAGCAGGCCCTGGAAGGCTTGTAAAGGTAGAGGGGAACATGAATGCAGAAAAATATCGCCAAATCCTGGAGGATAATCTCAGTCTGCAAGAGAACTACGACTTGGGAGAAGATTTATTTTCCAGCAAGACAACGACCCCAAGCATACAGCAAAAGCTACACAGAAATGGTTCAAAGACAACAAGGTGAATGTTCTGGAGTGGCCAAGTCAAAGCCCAGATCTCAATCCAATCGAGAATTTGTGGCTGGACTTGAAAAGAGCTGTTCACGCCCGATCTCCAAGCAACCTGACAGAGCTTGAGCTGTTTTGCAAGGAAGAATGGAGAAAAATTGCAGTGTCCAGATGTGCCAGCCTGATTGAGACATATCCACACAGACTCAGTGCTGATATTGCAGCCAAAGGTGCATCTACTAAATACTGACCTGAAGGGGGTGAATATTTATGCAATCATTTACTTTGTGTTTACATGTTACTTTTTCCATTTCACTAATTGTGACACTGCTGGCATCAACTAGCTGGACCTCTGTTGAATTTTAAAGGGGGTGAATATTTATGCAAACACTTATTTTACACTATATATTTTTAATTAATTGACATTAGTTTGTAAAAATCTGTTTTCACTTTGACATGAAAGAAGCTTTATTTGCAAATTCTTGTCAAAAAAGCCAAATTATATTGACCATGATTTCATGTATAAAAGCAACAAAAAGGTGAAACATCCAAGGGGGTGAATACTTTTTATAGGCATTGTATATCTGAGGTTCTGATGCAGTCAGCAAATATCCGGGACAAGACTTCCTTTTTGCGGTGTGGTGCTCATTGTTTACAGTCCGATTAGCAACTCTGGATGCCAGACTGGAGTTGGAGTTGAGACACAACGTTTACCGCTGTATCCAAGCTATTTTTAAACCAATAAAGAGAAATCCTCGTCACATGATAGTTGATGGATTACAAGATTGCATTTTGGCCAATGTGTTCTACCTATTTTGCTCTCCACAACCAAAGCCTTCTCAAACCTGATTGGTCAATACTTCTCGGACTACCAACAGAAACCAGGACCCTTCTGACAACATAACTTGTCCTTTAGCCTTACATATGAATGCAGAATTTATTTATAGAAATATTTCAACATTTCTATAAATAGATTATATATACAGTAACATTTTTTTTTTTACAACAATACAACTTTGTTAATTAGGCACTCCTCATGGAAAACCAGTACCTACTGACCCACTGGTCTTCACAACATCAAGGTGAAGTTTGACAGTGAAATATCTTCATGACTTGCGTTTTGACCCATTGTGGGGAAAAAGGTCTTCCCCTTCAAATACATGCAAAGCAAACAACTTGTAAATTATAAGATTTTTTTTCTCCCATGTCAGACCTGCATATCACAGAAACAGTGATGTTCCTTATTGAAACAGAAATGGGATGAGAAGTTGATATAAACCCAACTTGTCATGTAATAGTAAAGGGGACAAGACTGTGGCGTGGATGCAGTAAAAAGAGATGGCTAACGGCTGCACAGATGTCCAGCAGCGGTGATATATGAGGGATCCGGGAAAGTTGTGGTGTGGGCTGCCAGACAGCAGCTAAGTGATTAGGGACGTGTGGCGTAACCCCGCGCCATATTTAGCCACGGCGGGGCGCCCCTTCCCCTGCATCTCCCCGAGGCCCAGCACCAGATGTCGAAAGCTGCTGTGGCACGCCTGGCAGAGCAGGTTGGCAGCAGGGTGGCACAGCAAGCCTGGATACAGGAGAAACACCAACCACCCGCCAATAGACTTCCATTCACTCATAAGAAGGAATGCACACTACAGTTTGGATCAAGCAGTACAGGAATATTATTTTCTATATCTTTTTACAATACCTACACAGTGTACTGACAGAAGTATCTGAATTTTGACACAGCACTTGACTCTCTCACTCAAACACACACACTCACCTTATACAGTATGTGTATGTGTTGCAAACGAGCTACAGCTAATCTCTTTACATTTCAAATAGTGATAGTTTGTGGCAACTGCAAAAATACTGTGAGGCAAAAATTAGCTTCAATATATCTGACGATGTCCTGACCTTTCATCAGGCACCCCATCAGGCCAACATTTCCAAATTACTTATACACCTGACACACTTGTAACGGTCCTGCATAAAATCATCACCTACATTTCCATACATGTACCTTCAGTTTCAATTTATTCAATTTAGTCATTTAAAGTGGGCGACAGTTCCTTTCCTACTGCTATGTTTGTTACCAGCAGTGTGGTGTAGAGCATGACACCTTGCCATGAAATTTGTAACGGATATTCACGATTCCATTAGGATGTTTTGGTGCCCTACTGGCCTTTATTCTAGCGCCATGGATTAGGACAAAAAATCCTAAAAAACTCTTCTAACATTTGGGAGATGGATCAGCCTCAAGCCAAAATGTCACCTTTACAAAAGACAGGCTAATTGTAATGAAAGTTGCCTCAAACATTCATCTTAGACATTTGGCAAAATCTTTTGATCAAAATGACCTCATGACCCTACTTCAACTGCCACCTCCAGGCCAACTACTTTTTCCTACCATTGGTGGTAGGAGTCTAACAATAGCAAAATCCTTCAATGCATTTCCATACTGAGTTTTGATGAAGCACAGTAAGTCATGACTTTAAGTTTTGTTTAGTATTAGTAGGCTTAAACTTGCTCAAAAAGTGTTTTATCAGCAAGGAAACAAATTACCATAGGCCAAGAAAATCAGCTGTGATATAAGGTTCTTTAATTACAAAAATAACATCATCTGATCAAAAAAAAAAATCCCAATCACTTGAACCATAATAACCATGTTTAGTTAGACACAGACACACAGACACACACACACACACACACACACACACACACACACACACACACACACACACACACACACACACACACACACACACACACACACACACGCCTTAACTCACTCATCTCCCTGCAGATGTTGCGTTAACAAGTGTCCCCCAATTAGTCATTCTCTCTCCCTCTGCCTTCTCCCCCTTTTTTGTTCTTTCTCACTGTGGGACACGCTGCCGGAGGCCGACCAAGATAAAGTTTTGAATGGCAGGACCATTTGTTTTAATCAGGTGTTTGCAGACGCTTCCCTGACCTCCATTAGTTGAAGTTTTAATTGAAATTAACCCCCACTACTACCCCAATTAACCCACGTCCCCCCTGACTGTCGCCTGCTCTCATCCCGAGCATCTGTTTTTGGCGGGGGAATGGGAGTCAGAGCGGGGAACCGGAGGGAAGGCTCGGTTTGCACGACTGCCGAGGACACAGTGTTGTCACCCGAGGAGAGGCAGCATCACGTCGAGTGCACACCAACTGCGCCTGGCTCGCCATGAAGCCCCAGGGGGCCTTATGTCTCTCTGTCTACAACGTTCCAGCAGCGAGGCTACATATGGCTTAGTCTTGGCCAGCGGGAGGTGGGGGAGGTAGGTAGAGGAATGAGCCCAAGCATGGGAGAGGAAGATGGAGATATCCCACAGGGGGGGAGTCACAGGAAAGAGGGGAAAGTTGGTAAGATGAGAGAGTGGAGACTACTAGAGGATGAAGGAGGAGGGTAGAGTGAGATGAGGAGAAGGAGGGAGGTGGTAATTACTGTACAGCGTGCTTTCTATCTTAAGCCCTCCTGCTGGAGATAAGAGTGTGTGGATATAGTGCGGAGTGTGTATGTAGCCTACAGCACCTGTTTCCTTGCCTGTGGAAGGACTTGAGTAAGGAAGCTGTCAAAGGGGCCCCTACAGCTCAGAGCTGAGACTATTAAGTGTGTACACGTGCTGAAGTATCTTTGTTTAGCCTTTCTTCATGCCTGAGGAGTATTTGTACAATTAGAGCTTTGAAGTGCTTACAGTATAAGTCTACAAGCATAGTGTGAAACTAAAACTACTGTACAGTATGGCATGCTTTTGAGGTGGCAGCTGTTTAAAGAAAACCCTGTTTCAAAAATGATGCCAGTAGCAATACCAGTACCTTTAAAGTAAAACCACTGCCAGGATCAATGCTCAATGCTCTTGTTTCCATAGTGTGACATAGTGTCACATGAGGCACAGCACCAAACACTAAGTCAAATCCTTTGTACGTTCAAACATAAACTGTTTCTGATTCTCAAAATACATAAATATATAAATAAAGAAAAACAAAATAAATGTACTAACAGAAAAGAATGAATTGGTTAATATCAATATTTATATTTCAAGAGAAGAAAAATCAAGATGACCATCCTTGGTTACTTTCCTGGGAAAGAGATTTCTTGATAACTTCTAGACGTAGACTTGTACTGATACATTTTTACATACTCAAAAAATATAGATATATAGACATGCAAATGTAGCGAAATCCATGGGACACGTTTTAGGTGCTCAATTAAAGGGTAGGTTCACATTCAGGTTCTTCTCTTAAAACAACAGTCGACTGTCGGTACTGTATGAACATTGAAACTGTTTTCAGTTGCAGCTATCAGTAAATTCCATCTTAATGTGATTTTGGTATAAGTAACGGAACAAAAACGAACATTTATTCTTGTAAAGCTATCATCCAAAGATCAGTTTAAGTTACTATGAGGCCTCTAAATCTGATTTAGACAAATGAAGTGGGTATCTTTCACAGTTAGTCTTTAAGGGCAAAAGTCCCATTTTGTGTTACCATCCTTCTGCTCCAGCTCAGCCAGGAAAACTTTCTGGGAAAACAAAAGAAAGGAACTTTGTACTATAAGACTGTGACATTGTAAGACTTGCCGAGTTTGAATGAATTCATACTGTAGAAGCTGCATACTCACTTCAGATAAAATGAAACAAATGAGAAATGTGGGTTTTGTCGAACTTGCATTGAAGAACATTGGGAAGGGGTCTCTTAATGTGATTTTGCAGGACCACAATTAAATGCTTAATCAAGTTCCAACCCTCATCATCGTCTTGCTGACTTAAACATCCATGCAAACAATAGAAGATGCAACATGAATTACATGCAGCTCCTGTTGATGCACACCATAGGGTTGTTGGTGGGGGTGATTAAAGCTCTGGTGATGAAAAAGACCAACAATGCATCAGTGCCCTACCCTTCACCTGAGACAGGAAGAACCAAGTGGAGGGTCGGGAGCTGAGAAGGGGGAAAAGGTGGAGGTGGAGATGGTGGTTATGGGAGTTAAGGAAAGGGGTTGTGTGGCGATGGTGCCCTGTGAGGGACAAAGAGGCGAAGGACTTGGCCTCATCCTACTGTCCCCATCCAGAGCCATCATTCATGGAGGACCCCCCAACGGTGACTTCTCCATTGTATGCACACACATATGAACCCTGGTCTCTAGCCAGACTCTGTGTATAAGAGGATATGTGTGTGTGTGTGTGTGTGTGTGTGTGTGTGTGTGTGTGTGTGTGTGTGTGTGTGTGTGTGTGTGTGTGTGTGTGTGTGTGTGTGTGTGTGTGTGTGTGTGCGTGTGTTGGGCTGGGGGATGTGGAGTGTCAATCCCAGGGTGGGGTATACCCTTGAGCAGGTTGGTATTACACTTTAGCTGTCTCCTTGGATTGGCTAATTATCAGTTTTGCTATTAGCATCATGTTAAATATAGAGCCTTTGTTATGTTTTAAAATAAAAATAGCACACATGGAATTGTTTGCAGTTGCAACTTCAGATTATTCCAAAGACAAATCACTTCATCAAACAATTATTGAACTTAAGTTTGAGTAAAAATAGTGTTGTAAAAGGTGAGTACTGTCGTTATTCATTTCCAGAGTAGTACATCTCCTCACACTATCGATCCCTGTCCAGTCAGTTGACGTCTGGTAAACCTTCAAATCCATGAACTTTTCATCAACATGAAATTCCTGGATTACATTTCATAATTTCCCTAGCACCTGAGGCAACACGCCTCCAGCCAGCCTGGACTCCTAAAAATGATGTTCCCTTACATCAAAACTGTGTTGCCATTGTGTTTCGAGAAAAAAGGATTTCCTTCCCGAATAACGTTTTTTTTACCTATGACAAAACGTTTCTAATCACAGTTTGCGGAAGTCTGCGTAAAGAAGAGATCCGGGTGGGTCAAACAAACACGGGACTAACTCAGGAGGTCGCTGTTTGTCTCCCATGTGATCATAATCCGGGGGAAAAAATATTTTTCCCTCGAAAAGTATTTGAAAATACAGTTTATTTGCATGGGAACATCATTTTGCAGGGAGACAGGGGGCCCACAAGCTTTGTCACGTTGCAAATTCATAGCCTTTTTTGTTGTTTAGATATGTTCAATTTGGATCATATTGTAAGGCAATGAGAATGTCAATGAATTCTGCAAATTAACCTTTTAGAAAGCTGTTAGAGGAGTCACAATTAAAGGAGCAAAGAGGGTTAAATATTGTATAGCTGGTGGAGGCAGATCCATGCACAGTATGTGAAGCCCCTGCACACACAGAAACACACACCTTCACTATTTAATAGATGAACTTACCTGCGGTTGCTTTCCCTGTTTTTGGAATGATCCAAATCAGGGGTTTCCATCACCGCTACATCCATCGAGGAACAAATTACAGTTGGGGATTAGGATTGGGGAGGGGGGACAACCCTGTGTTTTATCAGTGGGGCCATGTTCCGTCTGCCGAGCCGCTTATATTTCAGGTAAACATAATCCAGATTCGGCTCTGGCGGGGGTAGATTCAATTAAGATACAGAGACAACTTTGTTAATGCAGCCGTATCTTAATACCCTGGCCACAGCTTGTAATGAATCTGGGCTCAGTGGTGGGAGCTGGGAGTCAGGGACAAGGGAACAGGACTGACTGTGACAGTATCCTATGGGAGTGGATGCTGGAGTCACAGCCACGGTACAGACCGTGGTCTGGTACTATATGGCAGAGGAAACTTGTAGTTTAAGGTTTGTCTTCATGTTCATTGGATATTGATTTGATTACACGAGAGCACCTCAAATAACATTTGTGTTTTCTGAATCCCAGATGATTTGTTATTTTGTAATTTTCAATATTTATTTTGTTTTATATATAGAAAATAGCATATTGAAAAAACACACACACACACAAAAACACACACACACACACACACACACACACACACACACACACACACACACACACACACACATTAATTATTACAGATAACTGGAGGTTGAAATAGATGTATTCACGTACAAAATACTTGTTTTGTTGCCCTTAACTGCAGAGACACTGGGATGTCCAATTCAAATTTACTTGGCCCTTTTACACAGGCAGCAGTCGTATTAGGATATGAATTGAAAAAGCTATTCATTTTAAGTCTACTATCACTATTAATGTGAGGAACAACTCCTCAAATCTATTCAACTCTGGATATCAGAACTGAATCCTGAAGCAAGTCTTTGTCTTAAAGACTACTAATTCCTATTTTCCCACCCATACAGAAATAACAGTTTGACACCAACTGATTTAATGGCAATTGATGAAGACAGTTCCTGAATAGCATCTAAAGAGCTGCCCGGTCTGAAAGCTTTTCGGTCTTTCAGGCTGGGTCACTAGCTCAACAGTCCTCCTTTAGTATCAGCTGTGAGACAGCCACCCTGAGACCCATGTGGTGAACAAACTGCCTAACCAGAGCATATCTCATTCCTCTGGATGTTAATATTTATTGACGGCACTAGGCTGGTGTTAGGACATTAAAAAGGGGATCGGGAAAAAGGGCTCTGCGAATTTAAGCCCTAGGAGGCCACGGCGACTCAAAGTCTTATTCAGATGATGTGCAGTGAGATGCTTGTCCTTGAAGAAAAGGAATTAGTGTCTGTGGAAGTCAAAGAAAAACTGAGAGAGAGAAAAAGAGTAAGGGGGCTGCGGATAAAGACAGGAAGAGAATGTGACAGAAAGGGAGTATATTTGACAGAAAAAAGTGTGCATGTGGATTTGTGAACGTAAGTTTGCATGAGTATTTGCTTACATGCCCATGTGAGATAGAGCAAAAAAGAGAAAGGAAGAAGCTAGAGGCAAAGCAAGACTTCTTCACGCAGGAAGAGATGATGTGAAGAGCACAGGCTGGTACAAAAGTGTTACCACAGGACCGAGCAGACAATCCCCTCTCCAGGAAACGCAGATCAATGCGGATTTAAGAAGTCAAGACTTGTTCCGTGCAGTTCCAACCAGCAGTTCTCGACCCCATAGCCATACTTTACTTCTCCGTGTCAAGATCAGTTAGGAAGCGGTGATAAAGCTCCAAAATTGAGTCATGGCAAAATTTCATGGAGAGGCTCCAGTGTTCCTGAGGAGTAGCAAGGCGTCTGTAGATTGCTTGTCATGAACGAATTCTGGGAATACATTTTAATAATTAGTATATCAAGCTGCCTTTAACGTTTTAAGGCCAAGGGGGGTTTTGGGGGCATCATCGCCTGGGGATATTTTTTCCCGCTAACTGAAGCTATATGCACTATTATTCAAGTCTGTAATAAAGTAGTTTTGTTTCCTAGACCTAAACTTAATTGAGAATGCGGTTTCAAAAACACCACATGCAGTTAAAACACTATAATGCTATAATATACACACTATAATGTACTTGTATGTAGAAATGTTGATATTAAATTAATTTTCTGGCTCAGAAACGTACAATGCCAACATTTTTTTTTCTTTCTGGTGATTTGGTTGGTATTCATGTTGGCCAATTTCAATTTAAGAGAGGGGTTTATATTGTTTTGCCCCAACCATGGCCCACAATCATGAGATATGTTACAGTCCTGCCAAGGTCATTTTAGTCAACATAGAAGCTAGATTTCTTGTTAAAAGAAAAAGAGTTGCATTGATATTATTTATTTCATTTGATTTTTGATTGATGTAGCTTGGAAGCTAACTAGCTACATAGGAAGATGGCATTCTTAATCCCACCAACAATGCTCTGGTTGGGGGAAACAGGCATCAATAAGAAGAACACTGAACAAACCGGGGATGTGGATAATAATTTAGAGGCTGCAGAATAGTGTAGTTTCAACATCATCCAACCCACTTGCCATTTGTTGATGTGTTTTTTAAGCTCAATTGATTCATCTCACAGATTTGAAATTGGCTCGCTAGTTTTGAAATGCAAAGAAAGTAAACTGAAGTAAGTGAAAAGGAAGAGAAAACACCTTCCCTCTTTTTAAATAACAGACATCAGAAATCAAGACATTAAACAGGGTGGATCAACAAGCTGTGTCACGCTTCATCCATGTCTGTGGGCCCCCCTTGTTGGGGTCCTTCCTCTGTGAATGTGAGAAGCAAGACCATTTATACTTATAACTCATGCTGCTGTATTGTAGTTATGCTTAAAATATCTTAACCTGATATAGATATGGGGTGTAACGGTTCACAAAATTCACGGTTTGGTTCAATACGGTACAGTGGTGCCACGGTTCAGTATGTTTTCAATACAGAAGTAGAAATGTCAGAAAAAAAATATTTACATTGATTAAACTAACATCATAAAGTATGTATATTTTTTTTGAACAATGATAGATTAATGTGTGTACAGGAAGCTGCAGCAACATGGCTTTTCATCTCCCATTCAGTGGTGAGGTAATGTGATGTTACAGTCAGGTAGCTCTGTGCAGCCCTTTACGTCCAGCTGTCTGTTCTCAGTTTCCACAACTGAGTAGGGTCTCATATCCGCGGCAATAAACGTACCAATCTCCGTGATGATAGCTTTAGCCCTGTCTGAATCAGTGGGGAAAAGCTGCCTAAACGCTGCCGGGAGAGTTTGTAGCGAGTTTACTGCTCTTGGCTGCCTCACCGGAGTAGAATGTTTTTCTTTCATGGTGGGTTGCCATGTTGGGCGCAGTGGCTCCACCGGGAAAATTATATTTCACACGATTTAAGCTGTATTAATTTTCCAAATGCAATAATTTTATTCCAATGAATTGATCAGTTTGTCATGCGCATCAAACCGAAAGCCTCGTACCGAAAGCCTCGTACCGAACGGTTCGATAGAAATACGTGTATTGTTACACCCCTAATATATATATATATATATATATATATATATATATATATATATATATATATATACAGTGGGTTAAATAAGTATTGAACACGTCACCATTTTTCACAGTAAATATATTTCAAAAGGTGCTATTGACATGACATTTTCACCAGATGTCGGTAACAACCCAAGTAATCCATACATAAAAAGAAAACCAAACAAATAAGTTCAGAAATTAAGTTATGTGTAATAAAATGGAATGGCAGGGGAAAAGTATTGAACACATGAAGAAAGGGAGGTGTAAAAAGGCATGGAAAGCCAAGACACCAGCTGAAATCTATCAGTAATTAGAAAGCAATCTTGCCCCTTGTCAGTGCAAATTAATATCAGCTGGTTCAGTCCCAACTGACCTATAAAAAGGTGTCTCATTACCAAGATGTCACACAAGAAACAAGATATCTCATAATGGGTAAAAGCAAAGAGCTCTCTCAAGACCTTCGCAACCTTATTGTTGCAAAACATACTGATGGCATTGGTTATAGAAGGATTTCTAAACTTCTGAATGTTCCAGTGAGCACTGTTGGGTCCATAATCCGGAAGTGGAAAGAACATAATTTCACCATAAACCGGCCACGACCAGGTGCTCCTCGCAAGATTTCCTGACAGAGGAGTGAAAAGAATTATCAGAAGAGTTGTCCAAGAGCCAAGGACCACTTGTGGAGAGCTACAGAAAGACCTGGAATTAGCAGGTACAATTGTTTCAAAGAAAACAATAAGTAATGCACTCAACCGCCGTGGCCTGTATGCACGCTCACCACGCAAGACGCCATTGCTGAAGAAAAAGCATGTTGAAACTCGTTTAAAGTTTGCTGCACAACATTTAGACAAGCCTGTGAAATACTGGGAGAAAATAGTCTGGTCAGATGAGACCAAAATGTAACTCTTTGGATGCCATAATACACACCATGTTTGGAGGTCAAATGGCACTGCACATCACCCCAAAAACACCATACCAACAGTGAAGTTTGGAGGTGGGAACATCATGGTGTGGGGCTGTTTTTCAGCATACGGCACTGGCAAACTTCATATAATTGAAGGAAGGATGAATGGAAAAATGTACCGAGACATTCTTGATTAAAATCTGCTGCCATCTACCAGGATGATGAAGAAGAAACGAGGGTGGACATTTCAGCAAGACAATGATCCCAAACACATAGCCAAGGAAACTTTCAATAAAGCTGCTAATTGGCCCAGCCAATCACCTGACTTGAATCCAATAGAAAATCTATGGAAAGAACTAAAGATCAGAGTTCATAGAAGAGGCCCACAGAACCTTCAAGATTTGAAGACTGTTTGTGTGGAAAAATGGGCCAAAATCACACCTGAGCAATGCATGCGACTAGTTTCTCCATACAGGAGGCATCTTGAAGCTGTCATTACCAACAAAGGCTTTTGTAAGAAGTATTAAATCAATTTCAGTAAGCGTGTTCAATACTTTTTCCCTGTGTCATTCCATTTTATTACACATAACTTAATTTCTGAACTTATTTGTTTGGTTTTCTTTGTATGTATGGATTACTTGGGTTGTTACCGACATCTGGTGAAAATTTCATGTCAATAGCACCTTTAGAAATCTATTTACTGAGAAAAATGGTGACGTGTTCAATACTTATTTTACCTGCTGTATATATATATATATATACACTAATCTAAAGGTATAAGAATATACTAAACGCATGTGAGCTTTTCATATTATAGATTCAGTAGAGTGAACACAGCCATAATTAATTCATTTCACAATACCTTTCACTATACTGGCTTTGAGTATAGGAGACTGTACATCTGTAAGTAAAAGAAAGATGTGTGCGATGCCTGCATTACAAGCAAGAGGTGGCAGAAGATTACACATCTGCACTGCCTCACTTTTAACAGAAGACTCTGTTCTTTGCAGTGCGAGCTGGCAGGACAACACAGAGATAGAGTGGAGTATGAAGCCTGAGGCTGCAACAGAGACACAGATAGTGAACAACAGAGACGTTTGAAAAGGCCGATAGAGACGGTAAAATGTTGAGAGAGGGGGAGCCAACAGAATGCATATCCAAAGAGGAGGTAGAGAGATGTAGGCGCAAAGAACAGGGTAGAAGTAAGTGGGTGATTTATTATTTGTCTTCATCTATAGCCTGATCACAGACATTCAATCTATTCCCAAGAGAGGGTAGAGCAGTGACAATGGTGGCGTGTGGTTATGAGTGGCCATTAGCACGATAGGGAGCAAGATGCCACTTTCATCTCTGCTGTACAAACCTGATTCCACATAAACCATCATTCTGTCCATGTCTTCGACAGTGTATCCAAGAAAACCTTTATTTAAGTTGCTTTCAAAATCACTTTGCAACTCCAATTTTGTTGGTGGTGTTGCGTGTCCACATGAATTACAAGCTGATCTGGGAACAAGACGGCAGCGTGCTGGCATATGTAACTGTAAGCAACCCTAGCGTCTTGGATTCAGGATGTGACATGTTGGTCTGTTGGTTGTTCAGTCCAGCACTTTGGACCAGACTGAAATATCTCAATTACATATAGCACCATGAAATGTGGAACATATATTAATTAAAACTAAGATGTTGAACATGGTTCATATCATTCTTACTAAATATCAGCGGGTAGCATTTTCATTGGGAGCATGTTATCATGCTGATTTTAATATTTGTTTCAAAGCACTGCTGTGCTTAAGTACAGCCTTAGGGTTGCTAGCATGGCAAAAGTATCTGGGTCTTGTTATAATATATCTGCCCAATCTCACTCCTGCTTCATTACTTTGTACAGTTTTATTTCTATATCAAATTTTGACCTATTTGTAGTTCAACAAGTGGAAACATCAAAACATATTGCCAGGGTCTTCCAAAATGTCAACTGAAACTACTAGTTTAGGATTTGGGGATGATTGTAGACATGTTTAAAAGAAACCAACGATACTGTAGGAGATCAGATTGTGGTCTAAGGTGTAAAGTCAGGCACTTTGTACTCCTAACCATCTAAACTGACTTCTTCCCTATCAGGTTTTTTGAGCACCTTAACATTGCGCTAACTTCACATTTGATTCTGAGAGAGGATATTCAATCATAACCCTCTGGAGGTGCATTGCTAAATATGGTCATTCTGCACAACGTAAGCTCAGTTCATTTTGATCATTTTGACAAATGACTCATACCTTCTTTTTTATTAAAAACATATATATGTTAAAATATGAAAATATGTTCATTTTTTTTAGACTAGACTATACTTTAAAGCATAGTCTAGTCTATGTAGGGACAGGAACAGAACCTACTAATCATTAAGTCAAAGAGATGGTCCATTTCATTATATCAAATACAGAACACACTTTTTTAATCAAGTCCAAGAACAGCAGGTTTCCTCTCGTCCTTGCCCCCAGTATGAAGGCCACACCCCCTGAGCAGTTGAATCTTCAAACCCTATATGTGTGAACTTATTCCGAGACCTCTCAATCTATAAGACACCATGCTTGGATCCTCCTGTAGCCCCACTGTGAGCTCCTCTGTGACCTGGAGAGAGAGGGCACAGACTTGTGTGACAGACTTGTTCTCCATTGCTGTCCCCAGGTGGGTTATACTCTGAGAGCAAACCGAAGGAAAATCACTCCACCTCCCCTTCATACCGGAGAACATCCCATTACAGTGACAGGGACACATTCCACACCTCTCATTCTAATTGGTGGCAGAGATGCTTCAGCCTGACAATCTGACCAGTTGTAGGTTCTTACAGAACAAAGATCACATAAGGCCCTAACCAGAGAGTTTTCAGGAACCATCCTCCCCCACTGGCCACCAAACATAAAGCCAAGATCGAGAGAATTCATTACAAATCAACCCCTCAACCCATTTTTTATGCCCACACCCAAACACTGCTCAAACTGCTTGCATCCTGTAATCCGACAGATTAATGGCAGAGCATGAAATGTGGCTTTTACGTCGACAAAAGTTAAACGTTGTAGGAAGGGAGGGGCGTTCTGGCTTTGGCGGGTGGATTACGCCCTGCAAAACCCCCTTAATGCCAGTATAATTTGATGGAGCTGCCAATTTGCTGTATGCGCACTATCTCTGCCCGACTTCTTACTCCACTCCCCCACTGAAAAAAAAAACCTAAGCCGACTTTGCTGCAACACTTCTGAGGAGGATCTGAAGTTTGGAGAGGCGGAGATACACGTTGGGAGGAGGGACGAACAGACACAGATGCTGCCAGGAATCCCTACCTCCCCCAAGCTTAAGATCCCAGTGCTAATGTCATTGCGGAATTTATGTCACATCAGGATTTGCATAATAAACTCTCTGAAGCAAAGGTACTACAGGTGCGTGTGTATAAACTTAAACCTGGTAGAAAGTTTGTTATTATTGGGTCACCTTAAAGCATTTTAACAACTTCACTATAATACATCATCACTATACTTTCTATAAACAAAAACAAAAAAGCCTCAGAGGGCTTTACAATACAACATCCTCTGCCCTCGGATCAGATTAGGGAAATCCTTAGGCTTCATTTTTGTGTCAGTGTCATGAACTACTCCATCTAAAATGCACAATTATCATTCACATACTGCTTAACACAACATGACTTTGAAAGCGATTTCTCAGATATCTGTTATTAATAAATGTCCTTTATAATCTGTTTATAAACGAGGTAAAGAATGTGAAAATGCTTCGGCTCATCCATTCTTTGAACAAATTTAACGTCATGCATGATAGAATAGTAACAATGACAATGTAAAAATGTTTATTAGAAGGAATAAATCTAATATAGCATGGCGTTTCAAAATGCAGATTTACCAAAAAAGATCTACCACTCTATTTCCTGCACATATACAAATACAAATTTACAAGGTCTACAAGGAAGCTACATTCAGGTCCAAAAGGACTGACCAATAGTGATCAAAAATACTGCTGGCAACCCCTGAAAGTACCTTTTTGTTACATTAAAAGCCAAATGTACTGCATGCACAAATGTTTTAGGGAAGTAAACTATGGATCCCAGCGAGCATTGCGATAGGATATATCCATTTACTTTTATTTTCCCCTGCCATTATGTTAGAGGTTCACTTTAAATGCACCATTCAGTCATTAAATGCATCCAACAGTTTGAATTTATTCACTTTGACATTGTGGATCAATTAGGTAACTGTGAAGAGGGTGTTTTCTGATTGGACAATTATTTCTGAATATGGGAAGGTCTTCTTCATTCAAAGAGCTATTTGACATTTGTGTGTTGTTGTTTTTTTTCTTTTAATCATTTTGGAGATTCCTGTGTTCCTATGCTGGGAAACACTGTGGTTAAGAAATCATTCAAATCAACTTAAGTTGGACACATATTGTTTACTTTTTGAATCTATTTTGTCTCACTGCATGAGTGGTCGTTTACTTCTTCTACCATTACAAAATTTAAGTTTTAGCTCAGTCTGGTTGGAACCAGGGTGCCAACTTTGATAGATTTAGAAACCTAAAAGACTCCCCATGCCAAATTAATTTCTCAAAAATTTCTAGCAACAAATCTAACTCCTTTTATTAGACATAGGTGAGAAACATGGATGTGTTGATTCCTACAGCATTTAATGACAAATTAGTAGGACTGATAAACCCACTATCCTGTAGTTGCTTGTGTAATCCAAAGGCCTGGGATCACAGTGCTTCATACTCTGCTATGAGCACCGTGAGAGCATAGTTCACATTACATGAATTTAGCCATGAGTTTCTGCTCGCCGATCAGAGGTAAACCCTTGTTGAGCTAAAGTTGTTAGTTGGTCTAGGGTGATGGATATTTATCTTAATAAACATAACACATAACACAGGGACTGACCTACGCAACTGAAATAGTAAAGACATGTAA
The DNA here is from genome assembly GCF_027596085.1 of Anoplopoma fimbria. Lineage (NCBI taxonomy): Eukaryota > Metazoa > Chordata > Actinopteri > Perciformes > Anoplopomatidae > Anoplopoma > Anoplopoma fimbria. Next base: position 13,436,149 of record NC_072449.1, read on the forward strand.
AAATGTGTGACAACAACAACATCACAAGCATGACTACGCACATGTCACTTCTCGCATGGTTTCTTGACAAAGCATAGTTTGGAGACCTCATTGGGAATTCCTCCCGATAAGGTTTCGGACTGTGTGACCTCCTGTTGCCGGTCAGTCATGGAGTGTGAAAACTGCAACGACTTCAACACTCCCGATTACAAGACGGCAAGTTGTGTAGAGTAGACAGCACAGCAAGACTTCGAAGTTTGTTCACTAACAAAGGCCACGCTGATAATCATAAGAGATTCAATTGGTTTATTGAATGTCAGAGTGCGAGGGAAGGACTTTGGGAGAGAAAGGTGGCTGAGGTAGGAAGGGATGAGGGTCGTGGGATGAAGGGATGGAGGGTAGGGGATGGAGGGATGACGGTCTTGGGATGAAGGGATGTAGGGTAGGGGATGAGGGTCGTGGGAAGAAAGGATATAGGGTAAGGGATGAAGGGATGAGGGTAGGGGATGAAGGGATGTAGGGTAAGGGATGAAAGGATGGGGTCCCTGAAAGATAGCTTCATGAAGACGGGTGCGAGTGAACGTTTCAATTATATTATATTGTTCAGGTTGTAACGGGTGTATGCTGGGGAAGACCAGCTGCCGAGAAACTTAATGATATGGTCGGTTGAAGATGGTGGCAGGTAACGGTGGGACCAGGGTCGACAGAGGGTCGGAGGCTGGTGCAGGTAGTCTGAATTAATGTACAAGAAACGGAAAAGTGAGTCGACAATTGAGTTATTTGACCTGGGATGTGGAAGGCTCGGATGTCGAACTGGTGCTAAGTCGAAACCAGGGGAGCCTACTCATGAACTTCATTATATCGAGACGATGAGACAGATCTTTGTTCAGGATGTCTATGACGGTGCTGAGAACCACTTGCCGCCGCAGAAGCCGCCGAAGCCGCCGAAGCTGATGGTTGAGGGTGATGCTAAGGATTTCTCAGGAAGTTCTAGGACCTGGGTTTTTATTTATTATATATATATTTTTTTATTATTATTTATTTTATTTATTTTTCATTTTATCATTATTATTATTTTAGATTTGTATTTATTTCATTATTTGTTTATTTTTTCTGAGGAACGCCAAGTTCCTGTAATGCAGAAGTCGGAGTGTGTCGACCGTGTGCTGGGGTTGAGGAAGGTAGTATAACCATTGATGACGTCCAGAAGTTTATGACGAAAAAGGTACCGGTAGTCAGGTGGGAAGGACTTTGAAGGCGCGGTGACGTCTACCTTAGATGACCAGGCTCCTTGCATGCGAGGCAGATGAGGGATGTAAGTTGATCGATTTTTGCTTATTGCATGGACTAGTCCGGGCTGTGAACTAGGCTATAGATGCTTGGGGCGGTGGAGCCCTGGGATGATGAGAGGTCTATGGTAAGTCTCTTTTTCCTGAATATTCATAGTATCTACGACAAATGGACTGATTATGAACATGGGGAAAGGTGGTTCAGTGGGTGGACCGATCATGCAAGCGTCTTGGACTTCCTAGGCCATTAGTTAAATGATTATTATTATTATTATTGTTTTTATATATATACACATCTGAAGGAAGATTCTGGCTTAACCTGCGAACCTGGGTGGAAGCGATATGTATCGCCCAGTATTTTCCCTGATTGAACTGTTACAAGCGACCAGCGGCTTCAGATGTAAGCATAACATGGTATGTAAGAAAAGAACTGCCGACAAACTGGATGGATTGATTAACTGAGCAAGTTCCATGTAGTTGTCAGTGAGATTCTGTTGCCTGAGACACTGGGGATGGTCGGGCTGATGCGACTAGGTGTGCTGTGGCTAAGGTGGAACTAGTAGGTGAAGGAAAATAAGTCCAAACCACGCTGGAACTACCTGCTGGCAGAGCTGTGGAAAAAAACGAAAGCATTTCAAGTAGGATGGGTAACGTTAGTGGGGGTAGCGGTGGCGGAAGGGAGGGGAAGGGGAAAAGCATAAACAAGAAGACATGACAGGTTTTGGCCAATGACTCCACTGTGGATCCCTGTTGTTGGAGCAGTCTGTAGGGCTGAGGTAGCCGGTGTCGAGTCGGGAGGAACCAAGTTGCCCAAGGCGGGTAGGGCATAAAAGGCAGAAGCAATAGAACAGGAAAGGATGCTGGGATGGAGGAATGATAGTGCATGGGTTGATAGAAATCTAAGGAATAAATTGCAAGCCGACACACCTCTGGGAAAGAGGGAGCTTGAAGAGGGCAGGATACAACCTGGCCATATGAAGTGGCTGATGTTGATGGCTGGGCTTCTCCGGCTGTGGGATGCGTCATCGGCATTGCAGCTGATGTGCTGAGGGGAACCCACGGAGAGCGAGATTGGTGATGTACTTTGAGTTTTAAAAGTTTAGCTTTTTCATCTGACTTATGGAAAGGGTTGTTGCGCTGGATGATTGCGTTCTTCAGCCGAGAGGTGCCAACTCGGAAATGTAGGGTATGTAGAGACTGTGGGAGGGCCGGCTTGGTGGAAGAAGATGGCAGTGGTTGCGCCCGTCTTTCCGGCGCATGGATCTCCAGCGGGTGGGAGAGCGGCATCGGGGAGGGTAATATCTCTCGGACGCCAAAGTCGGGATCTCCTCCCTATACTATTGGTAGGCAAGGGAACGTGGATGGCTGAACGCAGCCGAAGTTGCTGGCGAGGAAGCATGTTGGGAGAAGGAGAGAGCTGCAGGAATTCTGACAGAGCTGGTCATCTTCAAACAGTATGATATCGGAAGGGTTTAGAAAGAGCTCTTGGTCCATCGAATGTGGTAAGCGGTTTAGGTTATTTGCTCGTCTGTTACACATTTGTTGCACGTCATGTTGAAAATGAGACAAAAAATAAGTTGATGGGTTAGTCATGCTTCGATACTTTGTGTGAAGAAAATGAGATATGTTTGGGATGTGGTCCTTGTTCCCGAACTAAGTTATAAAACTCAATCATGTTCATTCAATCTAATAGTAAATAAATTACAAATTTCTTTCAAACCTGATGTATGGGAACAAGTAAGGAAAGAGGATGGGAGGAAAAAAGATAAAATTGACAATAAATAAAAGCTTTCAGCCTTGATATTTGGTGGATCCCATTCACCTTTAAACTGAAGACAATCAAATAATACCTTGTCAATTGTTACCTATACTTTTAATGTCAGTATAAAGATCTGGTCTAAGCATTGGTGACATAGGGAGAAATGGCATCCTGACTCACAGGACTAGTTGGTGAACTACTGTAGCTGGTACACTGTGGTCCACTAACACACTCGCCAAATGGGCTAATGCTAGCCAGTTACAATGGCTCTCAAAGCGTATTTCTCAGTTCTCTCTACTGGGCCCTTTAGTCCCTCCTGGCATTTTTTTCTCAGGATTCAGTTAATAAAGAATTATTGAGGGGGTGAATAAAAGCTATCTTTTGGTCAACAGAGCAACAGACTTTTTTTTATCGACAGAAAACAGTAGAGAGATGAAAAGCAATGAAGGGGGAGAAAGAGTTGGGGAATGATAATCAAGAAAAGTCAAGTGAACCTGGGATAGTTCTTCTCAGAGCCTTAACCACAGGGGTTCCAGGTCCCTCACTTTAAGTTCAACTTGATGCATCACCAACATCAGGTTAGCAATTGCATATCAGCAAAATTACCATCTTTGATTAGTCAAACATGTATTTCAGCAGCTGATAATCCACTGAAATCGAGGTCCAAATATTTTTCCTTCAGATGTTCCGCCACGGTGATCAAGCAGCGAAAAGAACCCACAAAATCAGTTTTTAGAAATCTTCGTATGAAGCTTTGGACAAAAATCAATGCTTGGTGTGAAATGGCTTTAATGCTGGTGTGACCAGGACTTATTTTTTGATGGGAAAAAAATATATTTTGCTGTCAACATATTTGGTTTATTTTCTTTCACAAAATAAAGTTTAATTCAGCTATAAATGATATGCAAAACAGTGATACCCAGTCCTAAAGATGAGGATGGTTGAGCTAAGACCCTGTCTCCATTTTTAAAACAAAAACGATCTCCGTCCACACATGCGTTTCAGCCTCGTTTTTGAAATGATTTGCGTCCAGATTTGCTCCCCTGAAAACGAATATCACATGACTATTCATGTACACTGGGCATGCGCGTGCCGGTGTAAACAGGAAGTACATTGGTTGCTTGGTTACAGATAATACGATTACACTACATCTTCCTCCATAATCTCAAACAGACACTTTCGTGGAAGTTTTTAGAAGTGTTATTTTTCAAGCTTAGTTATAACACTGCAAGTCTAACTCTATCTCTCCCACACAGACAGCAAATTTACTTTAAAATGAACAGTTATTAAACGAAGTTTACTAGATTACATTTGGTCAACACAAATCTCTCACTCTTTTCCTCTCGGTTTCGTTAGTTGGTTATTTGTGAAGTTCACAATAGAAAATAAGCATTAATTAGAAAAGCAAAGTGCTAGCAAAGACAACTAACAGCTTGGTCAACAATGCCTGGAATCAGTTATCCATGTTGAATTAACCTGGTAGTCGATCGGTAATCAAGGCTGTTGTTGTTCTTTTCCGGTAAAGTGCAAACTGCTTTGTTTTCCGCCATCCACACTATCAGGAAAAGCGGTGTTTTCAAACGTATTCGTCCTCGGGAGGGTTTTCAGAATCCTTTGTTTTCGGTGCCCTAAAACTCTGTATAGTGTGGACAGTCGGTGCAAACGCAGCAAGATATTCGGATTAATTTGAAAAAAGGGTTCGTGTAGACATGCCCTCAGAATTTAGTATCAGTGTGTGTGTGTGTGTGTGTGTGTGTGTGTGTGTGTGTGTGTGTGTGTGTGTGTGTGTGTGTGTGTGTGTGTGTGTGTGTGTGTGAGGTAACTACAGGTATGAGGTTTAGAGTTAGGTCAACAATACTACTTTTACCTCTTGAGTTGTGTCATAATTAGGACACAGTTGTCAAAGCTAATCCCACTACACACACACACACATACACACACACACACACACACACACACACACACACACACACACACACACACACACACACACACACACACACACACACACACACACACACACACACACCAGCAATTATATCAGTGTGTGTGCTTGTAACTGACACAAGTGGAGTCAGGTCAGATCCAATCAAAGAGGTTTAGTCCTGTTCTCTGGCTCAACACATCCCACCTCCCTGAAATAATACTCATAATTCACGGGGAGAAGGAGGAGGGAAGTGGGAGGCGGACGAGTTTGCTCTTTAGCATCATTCAAAGGACATTTCCAAACTATCGCTCAAAATGACAGAGGGAAGCGCGGGGGTGTGCGAGGAAGTGGGGGGAGGGGGTTGATGGTGGGGAGGGGGTACTTGGAACAATCACACTCATTCACACCTCCGTCGCCAATCTCTTCATCCCTGCATCCCTCCCCCTCCGAGTCCGCCAATTAATTGCAGTGAAAACATGTCTGATTGAATCTTTTCAAGCAAATCTGCAGGCTTGGGCTTTTGTTGGTCCACTCCTTGTCAACATCCATTAAAACACGCCTTTAATGCTCCCGCCCCGGCCATCTTCCCTGCAAAAAAATGGAGTGAGAGGACCGGAGAAACAAAAAAGGGGGAGATGGGGAAACAGCAGAGGGAAGGAGGGGTGGAGGACAAAAACCTCCAGCGCAGACTGATCCCACTGTCTTTAACCATAATCAACTGAATGCTAGACCTCTCTCTCTCTCTATCTCTAAGTCCCTCTCCCTCTCTCTTTTTTCTCCCTCTCCCTCTCGCTCTCTTTGTCTCTCTCTCCCTCTCACTATCCTTCCTCTCTCTCTCTCTCTTCCTCTCTCTCTTTCTCTCTCTCTCAATCCCTTTCTCTCCTTCTCCCACTGTCTTCTCTCTATCTTCCTCTGTCTGCCCAATAATGGGCTGTTTGTAATGCGGGAGGCGAGCTCCACATCAATCATTCGCCCCAGTTTGCCCCCCCCCCAACACCATTGCCGCTGCCGCCACTGCAATAAATATGGAAATGAGCAGGAGCCAGTCATTGGTAATTTCAAGCTCGGTTCACTAGTGTTAAAAAAGGACACAAATGTATTAATTGCCGGCGGCCGGAAGAATCCCATTTTCTGTGGACATTGATTACAAAATTGGTGCGAGCGGCTTCTTTTTTTAAGTTACGGCTGTATGTATGTAGTGTGTGTATGTTTGTGTGTGTTAAAATGGAAAATGGGGAATGACAAAGATAGGGTTGGTGTTTATCATCAGTAAAGGCAATCAGATTAGGTAGGTCAGCTTTTCTCACACACAGTGCCAAAAAACATGGTATACAAGCACTTGCTGTTTTTACTATCTTTAAATGCGTTCTATTGGACAGGCACACAAACATGCACAAGACATGCAACCACAAAACACCAACCTAACCCACAGTATAAAGGTATTGTGCATGCCTGCTGCACAGCTGGCTGTACTAATGTAAGATTATGTCGCGTGGAGACCCAATTATCCACAATTGATCCCAAACACCTCAGACTACAGCTCTGAGAGCGAATATGTGTGTGTGTGTGTGTGTGTGTGTGTGTGTGTGTGTGTGTGTGTGTGTGTGTGTGTGTGTGTGTGTGTGTGTGTGTGTGTGTGTGTGTGTGTGTGTGTGTTTTTTGTTGTTGCACAGCAATTCCATAAGGGAGAACCCACATGGACATGCATGCAAATGCAGATGGGAGACACTGGGGGAACAGTTCCCTCAAGGTTAAAGAATAATTTTAGTTAATTTCAAGCTGGGCCTTGTCCTCAGATCCTCCAACATGATGACTGATTGGGTTGAAAATGTCCTCACTTCTTTGAAGGGCTTTATAAAGATCCAGGTTGTTGCTGCTTTCTGATACATAAACACACACAGCTTAAAGATGCTGGGTTACTTTGCCTCTCAAGATTATTTTTTTTCGTTGAGGTTCATCTGAATCTTTGTCTGTTGAATCAATTTGCACAGTTGTTTGTGATGTTGAGGGGTTACTTGAACTTTTCACCCAACCGTGAAACAACTTCATTAGCTTCACCTTTGTCTCTTAAAGAGATGACTGTGCACAGGTGAGTAAACACACTTACGCACGTGCAGCGCTGTTATGTGCAGCGTTGTCTGGTTCCGGTTGCGACTGTAGTAGTAATATATAAAAAATAATCACTAATGTAACACACATGAAATATATATGTATATATGTATATATTTTTTTTGATCTGGTGTTCACAGACAGCTGATGTCTGTTTCACATGTTCATTAATCTTTTGGTTTTTCCTTGATGTAAACATTTAGAAACTCAAGCATCAGGAGTTTGGGTAAAATGGGGTTAAGGTGAACTGAATGAGTGATGACTATGATTGTTCTGGACAGGTTGTGGTATATTTTCAGGTCTTGCACAATACAGCGAAGGACCTAAGTGTTTTTGTCTTACATAGCAGATGGACAGGATACCAGGGGCCAAATGTGATTAAGTGTGTATAATGACGGAGCCACATACAGTATCTTGACTTTCCCCCCCAAATGTGATTAACATGTATCCTATATAATGAGGTGTAAGAGCTCGAAAGTCAGGGAACTCACAGATTCGACTCGAGACCTCCGGGCGCTCTAGACGTCCGTCATGACATGTGTTGCTTGTTTGTAATAAACTTTATTATACCAGCAAGAACAGTGTCCGCGGAGCATCCTTCCTCATCACTTCAACAGCACTGTCGCATGAAAGATACGACAAGGTCCAAGTGAAAAGAATTAGAGGCAGGTTTAAATCCTCTAGATAAAAGAGGTCGGAAAACAAATATTGAAGTTACATCAAAAATAGAAATAAAAGTGAGTCCCCACCTACATACACACAAACATAATTGCAACCCTTCAGCCATTTAGCTCCAGTGTGTGTGCAGTTGGTTAGCTGCCTGTTAGCCGGCCTGTACTCCACAGTGAATATGTTTGCCCTGCCACAAAACCCAAGTCGTGCAAATGAATCTTGCTTTACTGCTATTCACACAGGGCAACCTCCTACACAAGTCGAACACATACTCTATACATACACACACATAACACAATAATAATAAAAATAATAAATCAACACGGGTCTGAGATGGTGTCCAAGGAATCTCATCTCTCCATAAATTATAGCCATAAACTTTTGCCGCTACACAGCCTAATTAATTCTCGTGCTGCTACACAAAAGGAAATGCCGAGTGACAAATGAGCATAGGATTTGAAAGCTGCCAGGTCTGCGAAACATTTTCCACTCCAATTTTACTGTAAATCATCAACCACAAGAGGCTACTTTAGGGAACAGGACAACTTGGTAAGCGAAGTGAAGAGGGAGAGACCCAGAGGGGGGGTATAACCCGCTATATATGGAGGTATAACGTGCTCAATGTTTAACTAACCAAAAATCATATGAATAAATACAAAATATAACGAATAATTATATTTTCAAAAAAATCTTACAAACTCACCTTATTTTGATTCTTTGGTATTTATTAATTAATCCACGCAGTTTTTTTTAATTTTTGTTAGTATTTCATAAAAAAATGCTTTATTTAGCAACGCATAACCAAGACTAATACTTCTATATCATATAACTTACCAAAATAAGCTTTTATTTTTTATGCACCATCCTCATGGAAGTATGAATCCTGCAAAGCTGATTTGAGCATGACATCTATGAATTTGAATGCTGGTAGCTCCCATAATTTCACAAAAAAGTGTCTTAATTTGTTGTTTTCTCGTGTTTGTTACTACAGAACTATTGACATATGACTGAATATATTCATCAACACTGTAAAAGGAAGCTTGTGGATTGGATAAGTGCAGCAGACTTTGAGACGATCACCGGACCAAATGCCACCAAACTGCCCCAGAGAGGAGAGGCGAGATGGAAGCTAAGCTAACACAGCTAGGACCAAAGGCTACTACACTGCCCAGCTACTCCTGGTTGTCATGTCTTGTCACAGAAAATAAGAAAGATGAAATAAGACTTATTGTGAACCCAGCAACAGGTCGGTGAGTGTCCACATCTTCACAGAGACCTGGCTCCATCTGTCACCCCACATCAAACTGCACTTCATTGGCAAACCGCAGGACAGAGAGCAGGATTACGGTGAGCCTAGAAGAGGTGGACCTGATGCTTGGTGTTCAAACACAGTCAAAATTTATGGACAATGTTTTCCTGATATCAAATTTTGAATGTTAAGATGTCGGCCATATTATCTGCCAAGAGAATTGTTATTTTTGCTGCAGTTAACGTTCCTTGTTATGTTTTTGTTTTGTTTGTCTTTTTTTTCTTGTGTTGCAAATGGGCTACAACTGCATTTTGTTATGCATACCTGTGTTGTATTGACAATAAATTATCCTTGAATCCTTAAAATACATAGAAAGACTGCCCAGAAAAAAAATAATTAAAAAATAATTAGGACCTATTTTGCAACTCTTGAAAGTGATGGTGCCATCAGTGTCAATGATCTGGAGACGTCAAGTAAAATACTCCGTTGGCATTTCACAGCATCATCCAGGAATGTGCGCCATTTGATTGTGTTGCAGCAAAGGCTATGTTCATTTTTTTCTAAGGGGTAACTCTTGTCTTTTTTAAGTTCTCTGTGCTGTGGTTGCCGTCCTTACACAGCGGCGGCTGTGGCGTAGTGGAGAGCAAGGTAGTTCTCCAATCAGAGGATCGGTGGTTCGATACCCGGCTTCGGCAGTCGATGTGTCCTTGGGCAAGACACTTAACCCCAAGTTGCTCCCGAAGGCTTGCCATCGGTGTGGACTGGATGTTGCATGAATGTTAGTTAGAGTCTGATGGTGGCACCTTGCATGGTAGCCTGTCATCAGTGTGTGAATGGGTGAATGATATGTAATATACTACAAAGCGACTGTAAGTCTGCTAAATGATTGTAATGTAATGTAATGTACACAGCTTTACAACATGGATAAAGTTACTACCACCAACATCTATTCAGAGCAAATACATTGCTGGGGAATACCTAACAGTGTAATGGAAGGCAGCTCTTAATGCTAAAGGAAAGCGCTCTTTGACTCTGCATTGATCAACACTCTGGACTGATTGGGGCCGATGCAAATAACAGGGAAGTGATGGACAGCGACTGGACTGCCTCAGCCCAGCCTGCTGAAATTAGCCTGCATGCTTCCCACCACACACAGACCCTTTATCAATGTCTGCGGCCCCGGGGCCAATTTGAATGTGACTGAGGCACTCAGTGGACGTGACAGTGACGAAGGAGGCCCATTGGAAGCCATGGTTCAATGACTCATTATGGCGGAGGCTACAGGCTGTGTTTTCTGCATTTGATACAACACAAGCCTTTAAGAGCACTAATTGGAGTGTAAATGTGTCCTTTCTCTTGCATCTGCTTTGTTTGTTCTTATCTTGTTACTCAAATGAGCTTGTGTTAGATCAGCCATTAATCTAATTTTGAAGTTTACAGTACATTTTGAGAAAAGACGCAACAAGTCAAGAAAACCAAAAACTGTGATAATGACAAAAATAAACAACAACTATAAAATAACCCTTTGTATTGTTAACAAGATATGTAATTACATTGTCCCAATTTAAAACCCAAATGTGGCATGACTTCAGTAAGCCTTGATCAAAACTGCTTCTCGAACCTGTACTCACCAGCAAGAAATAACAAGTCAAATTCCTGAAGGCCAAATTTTGCTTCAAACTAATTTGTTGGGTCATGAAAAAGTGAATCCCATTTTATATGGCATAATTGGGGGACACTCGACAACTGTAACTTTATGGAACAACCAATCTGACTATTTACATATGGACGGTATTTTGGGAAAACAGACTTGTCCCTTCTAATATTTGAGTGAACTCTTCGCATTGTGGAAAGTTTTGAACTTGAGCAGAAATCTCAATTATACACTTCAGTAACAAAAGACATAAAAGAGGATGGAAACGCAAATCATAAAATGTGGCGGTACTCCTACTTACAATACCTCCACCTGATTGTCTGCTCCACAATGAACCACAGGATGAAGGGGAGATGCAGCGGCAGCCACGATTCACTGTGATCCCACAGAAGTGGTGCACTCTATGAGTAATGGCTGTAATTGAAATAAACAATGATCAACCACGATCTTGCCAAAAAATCCTTCAATTGTCCTTCAATCAAATATAATATCTATTCAGGTGAGGCATTTGCATTAGATTATGCACGTCCCAGTCTGAATAAAATGGTGACCTTATAAGCTTCATCCGCACTAGTTCACCCAAAGCTAGTTAATGCTGTGCTAACTTATTCTGCTAATGTTAGGTCCACCTGTGTTAACATAGCAACCTAAAACCATTGCATGAGAGGCTTTGGAGCAGGACCGTAGTCGGACCCTAGTCAGAGCTGGCCTTAGCTAAGCTATAATTGGCGGGAATTAGTAAAGAGTAAATGGAACCATACCATATCAATACATAAAAAAAACCAAAAAACATTTCCAAGCAAGACAGCGGGACACTGAAGTGGAACAGTGACTATTTGTCTTTGTGGCCTCTCTGCGTTTTTAATTTTAGTGAATTATTTTCTGTAAAATTTCTGCCGCCTATCTACTCCATTATAATCTTTGGCAAGGGTAAAAAAAGGAATTGCCGTCTAATTAATTATTTCCAGCTTTTGTTTCTAATTAAATGCATGGTTAGTCTACACTGTTAAGGTGGGTGTGTCGCAACAATGCTGTTTTACCAGTGCAGACACACTCGGTGAGCGTGGTTCTGACTGTCACGCCCACGCACCAACAAGAAACATGATGTTGAGCAGCAGAGCAGAGTTAAGTTTGGAAAGGAAAAGTAAAGGAAGTTCTTCTGAAGTGAAATCAACACACTGTAGTTGTCTAATAAAGTGGAGGAATGGAGGCCCAGTGTTTGCCAGATGCGTCTGTTTACAAGCCATGTTTTTTTTTTCAAAGCAGAGTTCTTATACAGTTGAATGATATTAATTTGTTTGTGCATGTCACCATCCCTGCATCTGCTTAGACCGGGTGAACACCACTGTAAACTTATATGAGCGAAAAAAGGGACCGTAAAATATGTCCTATCTTCTAACTATGATTAATGACTGCCAACTGTCATGCATGCATCAAGAACAGAGCCATACATCATGCAATAACTACAGCTGGCAAATACTGACAAGTACACTGAAGCCATGCCACAGCATAGACCTAATAGTACGTTTCAATGTTCAAGCTGTTTTGAATTAATATTCAAGTACATGTGTTGGAAAATATTCAATATGTACAATAGAAAACAAGAAAAAAAGTACATGTGCGCATGGATGCATATACACATACACACACTGAGACACACACCTTTATTCTTGTGTAATCCGTCATCTTGCCTATGGTTTTAATTCCTGTTAACTGCATGGTTGCATGCCACTGCATCGTTCATTCTAATGCAATTGAATAACAGAGCTGCTTGGCTGCACTCGCACAGGCCTGCTTTAATTGGAATGAATGTTATTTTTTTATTTTTTTAGAGAAATATTCAGGCCACTTTTTCTCATCTTAAAGACAATGTGTGGCTCAAGTTTTAGTCAGTTTATCCTCCCTTGACAAAATACAATTTGTGTATGCAATTTCAAGTAATACATTTTGTTTAAATTATGCCCCAGGTGTGATACTGGTTCTATGCATTCTGGATTGGGTTAATTTCTGTTTGGATATGTCTTGATCAGATTAGGTTGATTAGGATTAGGTCTTTGACTGGGTTAGAAATTTCTCACAAATTAATAAATATATTTGTTCTACGTTACAGGTTTACTACACTTTACTTCAAGTTTGTTTCTTTTTTTGTATGTACCTGTCCTGAACTGACACTTTGTTCAGTAATTATTTAATTCACTTTTTGCAATTCATCATTTTAATAGTTTTTTTATTATTATTGTTCACTTATCCTCTCAACATGCTAAAAAATAAGGTGATTCTTTGCTTCTGATCAATACTAAAACTGTTGAGGAAACACACTTTTTACATTATAAATAATTGCTGGTTTTGATTTTGTTGAACCAAACATTAATTATATTTTAAGAAATGTTCAGCCAAATACTCCAACATGAAAATAAAATAAAATTGCATGTTCAATTCAGATCCTTTTAGTTATTTTTTGTTTAAATAATAAACTCCCAAAAATATATCTTAACCCTTCATTCTTTTTTTCCCAATAAATAAATTCTAATAAATCCCCCCCAAAAAATTGTCAAAGACTATTGATATCTTTAAACAAAGCCTTATATTTTGTCCACTTGAAGTTGTCCAAAATTCTGATTTATCACTTATCGCGTCCTGCAGGGTGTTTGGGAAAAATACCAGTTGGCCGATACAATTCTCGGCCGATCACTGTGGGCTGGCCCTGAGCATTCGCAGAGTCTGTCTCCTGATACAAACACACTTACTCTTTAGTAGCCAAACCAAGTCCACAGTAGGTCACTTAAGTCAGGAAATCTACACCAACACTTTAAACTGCATTTATGGTTAATGTAGGGGGTTTTGATTTGTTGTTCAGCGTGGGGTTTCTGCCGTGGAAAAAAAAACAGACTTTCATCCATGAGAATGCTGTTTGTGTCTCATGTCAATGTTGACCTTGATCTTTTCCTGAACTTAACCAAGTTGTTTTGTTGCCTTATCACGCAAAAGCGCAATGTTCGCTCCTGTTTTCCCTTTTGAAGGAAATTGGACAAAAAATAACTATAACTTTTTGTAACATATCTTATGAACCGTTTGAGGAGACGATGCAAGGGAGCATAGGCACTTAGGGTAGGTACCTCACAACCCTTGAAATCAAAGGTATAAATTAAGCATTAAGATATCTGCTGGTCCATCCTAAGGACAGGTACCTCCTTGATGGAAAAACTAGAGTGGCGTATGATATCATCATGATATCACATGTGACTTGTGAGGAGCATTACATCACTGCAAGCACTCTGGACAAGAGACTAAATGAACAGTAGAAACAAACAACATCAGCTGTCAAAAGAGATCAAAGGTCATCGAGTAGAAGGCAATGGAAGACTGGAGAAACATGTCAAAAATGTATTTAGTCAGTGGAATGTAGCATAACCTCACATCACAGCAAATCAGGGTGTGTTTCATAACTAACGTAATATACTGAAGTTATTGACATGATGCTCACACAGGAAACATCATTGTTTATTCCTTCCTGTGCTCAGGGTCCCTCGCATCACTGTATGTACACAGAGCACTCAATACTCATCAGTATACACAGTGACAACTTAGGGGCCAGATTAGTGCTATGCAATATCCACCCTCCACCAAAGTGAATTAATTGTCTAATGGCTTTAAATTGAGTAGGCATATCTCAGGTTTGAGTTGCAAATCTCCCTCTAATCCAGGTATTTCCTCTCAGGATAAGCATGGGATTGCTTTAATTAGCAACATGGCCATGTGCGTTGGGTACAGTAACATGGCAGCAAACACCTGGAGCTCAAGTTACAATGTGCTTAGGTGATGAGGGCTTATTACAGCGGTGCATTTAGCCACTTGCTCAAACACATTCAGATAATGCCACAGAAGAAAAATGCTAAGATGGCAGAAAGAAAGGAAAACAAATTTGCCCAGAAGGAGCTATAAACAATTCTTAAAATAAGAGTGTTAAGATTTGGGGTTTTGACTTTGGGGTTTCCTGATTCTATTTGTTTTGTCTATCACAACCTGCCTGAAAAGAATGTGTCACAAAAGAGTCCACACAGTGTTTTAATAATGCAAAATGTTTAATTAAGTAAATGGAGTGAACATTACAGGAGTGAAGAGAGTGTGTATGAGTGTGAAACAGAAGGTACAAACAACTAACAACATCAGTTGGCAGGCCAGGGGAAGAAAGTGAGAAGACAGGTCTGATTTCTAACCTCCTGTGCCAACCGACCAATGGCCTGGAGCAAAGGAGAGAACACAGCCAACAAAAAGGACAAGATAGGGCCAACCCCGAGGCCATCACAGTCTAAAAGTAAGAAATGCTGCTTCTATTTGTTGATTCCCAAATGCAACACTTTATGAAGTTATGGATTATTTTCTGTACATGTGTAATACTTTCTTTTCCGTCAACTTTTAGAGGGAATCCCTGGAACTAAATTTGGGCACTGCTCAGTAGGTGATACTAAATGTTACTTCCAGAGGCCTTCACAACGAAGCAGGATTTCGAGTAAGTGAGGTAACTTATATCAGTCCCACGATGAATGTTCACTCTTTACCAGGATAGATCGTCATGGTAACTATTCAGCAAACCTTGGAGTTAAGGGATCAACTTATATAAAAGCCCCGCTGATGAGACAGACCTGAGCCTGGTGGGAGTTCCAGCTATAAAGACTACTGTTCAGGTGCTTTATAAAGAACATGTGAAATCAATAACAAACATAACCATTAGACCCATTTACAGTTTGTAAACAGAGTAAGTGTGCACATGCAGTTTGGCAAATGAAGTGCAGCAGATTGCAGGTTATCCTCATACAGCATTCATCGCTATACCTAAGAAAATGAATCACCGTAATTCAATCAAATTGTATGTGATCCGTGTAATCATGGACAAAGAAGAATAAGGACCACAAAAAAAAACAGGTTGGGAGGAAGGGAGATTGACTGTTCCACCGGTCTTCAGCCAGGGGACCGTTGTTAGTTCCAGCATTAAACGAGATGGCAACGTTTATTTATTTGGCACTTCACTGCCATACTTAAGCAACGTCACTCTGTAGTTATTTTAACTCAAACCAGTTACTAAGCTAACTAAGCTGTATACTGTGAAGAAAGATGTTTATTTTGAAAGACTGTTTACATGTAACAAGTAGAGATTCACCCTTGTTACTGGACTTAAGTAGAAAAACGTTTAAAAAATGAGGAGTAACTATACCTTAATATATCATACCAACCATTGTATGAAGATAAGATGCAGAGTGCCAGAGCTTGTCAAGTTATGCAAGGGCATATTATATACATGCTGGAAATTAAGAGCATACAATTCACCAGAAACCTACAACAACATTATCTGTGGTCTTGTACAGAACGCCAAATACCATGACATAGAGTTCTGACTTTATTAAGTTTTAAAATGGGCGCTACAAACAAGCATTTATTTATTGTGTCCTCCGTCCAGTTTAATAGTTTGCAGCCATAGAAGCCGCCGGTGTTTCTGTTTAACGAGTGAACGTGTAAATTGGGGACTTTAAGCCAGAGTCTCCGTGTTTGCTTTAGTGATGCAGCTGTTGGAAACATGAGCAGAACATGTAGGTGTCCTCATAAAGCCTTCAATCAATACATATTCATCTGTGTTTATTATTTACGCCAACCATTTGTCACCATACGAGCAACCAAGGATGCATTTGGCTGAAAGTCACTAATTATCACGCAAAACATTCAGCATTCAACACAGAATAGTTGCTCAGTGCCTCCACACACTGATAGTGTTTGAGATATATTGCAAATATGTGGTGCTCCCATTGCAAATGCTTTGATGGTTATGGCCCCTTGGCTTAAAGTTTCTGGTAGAGGATGTTTTGACTAAATACCAAGGCCCAGTAGCAGAGGAGGTAAGATTGGAAAAGTTTGAGGTTTGCTAATGGAAATAGAAAACCTTTATAGAGCTATTTCAGACAAAGTGCAAGTCCCATAAACGTTGAAACAACCTATTCATGTAAGGCAATTCACCAGCCAAGCAAATTCTAAACAGATTTTGCACTTGCACTTGTGTATTCCATGTAATATCATGGTGGGAAATTTCGAGTGCAGTCATACACAAACAACTCATTGAGAAAACCCTTGCCCTGAGCAAAAAACACAGCAGTTGGTCTCCAATATGTGAATGACAAATGAATATCACTCAGTGGGTCAGATGGCGTAGACACACTCCATGCTCTGTGCTAATCAGGCCAACCTACAGACCTCACATACCATCAGGACATCCTCCAGGGGGAAATTAGTACTTTCCACTTTGTTAAACGACTATACTTTCCTCCCTGTGTGAACACATTGTTTGTTACATGGACAATTTCTTCATGTAAATTGTACTACAATGGGTTACATACCAATTATAAGTAAAACATTCAGTTTTTTCCTACAGATCTGTAGAGGCAATTTGGAGGTACAATTATGCACATTTTAACAGGCCCGACTACAATATAAGGCAGACATAAACTCAATATGTATAATTCTTTCTTCATAAGTCAGAGGTAAAACTGTGTTTAGTTAGCTGCCTGGTAAACTTGTGTCAAAGAATTAGTGTCAGTCTCAAGATGTCAGCTGTTAACTAAATGTGATTTTTACTTATTCTACACCAGTGTACTTTGAAGGTCACTTAGGCTTACTAGCTACAGAATTAACTGTATGTATATTTAGATTGCATTTCTGATTTAATATCAAAAGCAGTAAGTCTTATTATTGATAACTCACCCTTTTCCGTTTTCATTGCATGAGTATAGTGTTAACATTAGCAGCCGAAAACACAAAATGGAAAGGACATTACATATGTTAGAAAGGTTGGTTATATTTGGTTGTTCAATTCATAGGATTTGTCAGCTAAGGTAGAGATCTGGCACCATCACTTTGCTATATTCAAAAGAACATTACAATTAAAGGCCTTTACACGCTTGGGGTGTTTTTTTCAAGCGATTCATTTGCACATACATACATTTTTTCAAAATGTTGTATTTGTCTTGAGTACTTTCACACAGGATGTGAATGTTATGTGGCGAAAAAGCTACGTAACTTTTTGGGGGAACCAGGTTGATTTTGCCACCAACCAATCACATTTTGTGGAACGTACGTATATATTCAAAATGTCCATCTCCAACCAGGGCCGTACCACTGAACACAATCAGAGTTGGGAAACGTGAGTATTTCTAACATGGTTTCAATGAAATACTTACCAGACAGTACATAATATATTTCTTTATATTAGGCCCTGGGACCAATCCATATTTCACTTAATTTCTTCAATAACCTGCACAGTCAGTTTTTTTGGCGACAGAAAGACTTATTATCTGATATAAGAATATTCTTTTCATCTGTCTAACTATCCATTTTTTTTTGTCTTTTCCCCTGGATTTTCATGGTAACTATTTTTGACTTTCTCTAGGTGGCACTCTTCTTTGCCTTTTCTGTGATGGTGGCTGATCATATTTATTTTCTTCTTCTGTGTATTCAACAAAAAACAAAGTCTGTGCAGCTAATTATTTTCTCTTGAAAAGAGCTATTAGGGTTTGGATGGTCAGAGAAAATTTGGTTTTTCGGTCTGGCTATAAATTGAATCCCTCTTGAATTATACCTCTGAGGCTACATAAACACAAATTCCATCTAAAACCGGGGCTTTAAAATGAAAAAATCTCGTTTCATCATAGTTTTCAAAATGATATCCGTCCATACCTACATGCCTGACGAAAGAATATCACATGACTATTCATCCACGGAGTATTATTGTACTCTTAATAAAAAAAAGTTGGGCTTGATACGTAAAATCTTCCTTTATAATCTGCCTTGATTCATTTCGTTTTTGTTCTAACACTGGTGGCTGAAGTCCTTGTCGCACTGGAGAGCATTTATGCTTTTGTTCGTTTACAGTTTCTTTGTGAGCTTAACAATAGTTGTGCAGAACAAAATAAGCATTTGTAAGAAAATGAAAGTCCTCCGCTTGTGTCCATCGCCCCAAACTGGACTTCAGACGTCTGCTCAGTAGGGCTGATAACGCCGCAGGAGACGCCCCTTGCTAATTGCTCCAATAACAGCTGTTTCCACCTCATGTCGGCAGTAGTAGAATGATAAAATGCAGGTTTTAACTGCACAACAGCTGTTAGAAAAGACAAATTTCCCCGCTGCGGGACTAATAAAGGATTATCTTATCTTATCTTATCTAACAAGGTTAGCAAGGCCTGTAATCTGTTATCTATGTTGAATTAACCACAGGTAGTCCATCGATAATCAAGGCTGTAGTTGTTTGTTTTCTTCCGGCTGTAGCAAACATGGGTGTCTACGTCATTGTTTTCTAAGGTCTCCAGCTCTGCGCCTGTCCACTAACACGCAACCCCAGAGTTATCAAACTTAAACAGTGTATGTAGCGTCACCAAACCCCTCCGTTTTGGGGCGTTTAAAGCTCCAGAGTAGTGTGGACCCTAGGCGTAAACAGAGAAAAAGATGCACGTTTCAAAATGGAAACGTAGTAGTGTGGATGTAGCCTAAGAGGAAATCAGGCATTATTTGTAAAGAAAATGCCTCCTTAACGTGACCTTAATAGTAAGGTATTGTTCCTATCACTTAAAGATCTCTTTCTGTCTTTACTCTTAGAGGAGGAGGAAAAGGAAGTGTAAAGAATAGGAAGGTGGCAAAACAAACAGCTCGTCAGCAGAGGCCTGCTTATCAGGCAGCTACATGACTGTATATCACCCACTCGCTGAGTGTTGAGCCAGGGAAATGTGGCTCAGCGATCAACCAACCTGCTTCATTGATTAACAGCCTTTTCTCATTCCTGGCCAAGAGATTGGCTTCCCCCAACATGTGTTGTTTGTTTGGGGAGGGACGGGGACCGGTGCCATGTGTCTGTGTGCTTACGTGACGTTCGCTCCGCGGAAAGGGTAAGCTTCCAGCTGAGGCACTTTGCATTTAAAACTAGCAGCCAAACGCTCCTCATATGGAGAGACTTTGAAAAAAAGGAAAACTCAGTTTGAACACAAGTACCTCAGTGTTCGCCTACTGGGCATGATCTTCCTATTGGCTCAATATTTTGGCCCCTGTTGTACCCTAACGTAGCATTTTGTAAATGTTGTACCCCCCTCTAAGTATTTATTCCCTCTGTCACCCCCTCTCATCAAATGCATATGCACATAGTACACTTACTTGCGATTCCAGTGGGTGTGCGGGCTATACAAACGTCCTGAGTCAGAGATTTAAAATGTCATTTAAAACCCATTCAATGTTGTTAAGGCTTGCTTTATTTTCCAGCGTTGGACTACAAGGTCAGTTTGCACCAACAGCTGATGAGCGATCAATAGGAATTTGAATTTAAAGAGCCGTGGCCCCGGGGGCGGTCAGTCGCCGGTGCATGGTGTTACCAAAGGGGGGGCTAAGCCCAGGGGCTCAACAGAGACCTATATCCTTCCACAGACCCTCCACCCCCACCTTCAACCCCACATCCCCAAGCTTGGTTAACTCTCGAAACCATGATTAATTCATGGTGGATTACAGTCTGGAGGCAGGGAGAGAAAACTAGGATTGCATATATGGTCCTAAGTGCACATGCCGGGTTTGGAAGATAAAGGTTCCTTCAAATTAATGCCACAATCCCACCGCCTTACTCATTCCCTACAAGGGTGAATATTTTTTTTATATTTTTTTCATCCTTCCCGCAAAAGATCACACCTCAGTGTTTGGGCTTCTTGATTATTATTACGGCTATGTTCACCGAAATAAGTTGGAAAAGTTCCTCCCAGCTGTCAGACCGCACCGCGAGAACAGCAAGCTGCAGGGAATAATAATGTAGGAGCAGGCTAATAAAAGCATAACAAGCAGGAGAGCTGCGGTCACAGCAATTTCATCATTGTCCTTCACAGTTGCTCAGCTAACTGCTTATGAGTAGTCGATGACCTCGAGTAACTGAACAGAAGAATCTGAGGCCGCAGCCAAATTGGTTGAGGAAAGAAGTGGCAATGGCATAAATTGTGAATGCACTCCCCCTTGTGTCAGATACAGCAAGCTAGTCCACCAAATGCCTCCACTGCTGGGAGAAAAGTGAAATCAGCTGAAAAGTTTTTCTTTTTTTGTTCAAACCCTGGTTCTGTTTTTCTATGAAAGCATGACTCTGTAGACTATGCTTCTACATTCTCATTAGACAAAAAAGCGTACATTATGAAATGAGTGACACCAGCCTGATAAGTACCTCACAGAGAACCCTGTGATATATGGCTGCACTGACACTGTGTGACACATAATACACTGGAGTGTAAGGATATACTGTAAGATAGCTGCTCCACAGAAAATATGTTTAACAATTCATAAGTATATTTTCTAGTTTTATTAAAAACACATTTTTGTCAACATGTTGTATTTATACAGTGAATGGTCTAATATGCACTGGAGGTCACATAAGCTTAGGTTTATTGGAACAATAAAAGACATACCATGGGGGCTTGATATTCAAAGAGATGTAGCAGCTACTAGCTGCATATTTGACCATCAATTTTTTATATTTTGGATTTTTCTCCTGTGAAGACACAAAAATAAAACCTGTTTAAGTATGTAATATCAACAATTCTATGAATGTATCCTCAGCAGACAGAAAAATTAAGAAGTAAATTACTCCTTTTAACACATTTTGTCCCAATCTCCGGAGATGATGGTGTAAAGCACTTTAACAGTATTTGTGCTATTCTTTTTTGTATTTGGCAAATGTCTTCTTTACTTATGTTTTTATTATTTATTTTTTTAACCTTTTTTTGTAAACAACATCTTGTACAAACTAGCACAGTAAACCACAACCCCAGAAAATGTGTTTTTATCTCCATACAATATAAATGAAATCAATACAAAAGTTTGGTTGGTTGCTTGGAACATTTTTATATGGATCGAGAGGTTCTAAAACATGGTTTTCGATACTTCTGGACTCCTGAATTATATAGATTACGTAAACAGTTGACTGCTCTAAGTCCCATTTAGAACCCCGGTAAAAGAATTTTAGAAGGTAGACTTCATTTCAACATTTCAAGTTCACTTCCATTTTAAATAAAGGGTTTGCAATCCGTAGAGGGGTTTTTAATGATTGCCTTTTGAAGGCGGCCTTCTTCAGATTTGGTGTAAATTCTGAAATCAAGAAAAGAGAAAATAATAATAATAGTCCGGACAAAGGGAAAATTGTCATTTCCTCTGGCCTTCGGAAACATGGTGTCAAAAAGGTTAAGTGTCAATATGGCAGAGCCTTGAGAGGCAAAGAGGTCTGAGGAGCTTCTGAATAAATACAAGGGACAAGGCTAGTGCCTCGAACACAGTCTGAATGCCGCTCAGCCTTCCTACAGTCCCAGGTCAGCACACGATCAACCCTCTGCCCCTTTATTCTCTCTGTAAAGCTATTGAAGTCTTTGACAGTAGCTAATGATGTTTTTCATGTTCGGGACATACTATAGGAGATTGCCAAAGTCTTTTTTTTTTACCCCACCGGTGAGTGCTAGGGGGTTTGGTTGCTATGCTGGGCCACTGACAGGAGTCAGGAGGGGTGACAAGGTGCCCCAGGGGCCAAAAGAAAGGGGGGTCGAATGGTGGGCAGTTTAGCAGTCTCGCCAATTCTTTTGGTGGGTCCAGTTTTAGATGCATGGAGGGGGGTCCAAGGAGGCAATGTAAACACTCAAACACAATACTGAAGACAATGTTTTGAGCATTATGCCAGATACGCTTTCCCCACAAAAAAGATCAACAAATCGAATGTGAAAATAAATAAATAAATATTAAAACACCCCAAAAAAAAGATTCAATGGCGTTGCCCTAACCCTGTCAACATCCATTTCCCTTCTCGACCCATCCCCCAACACCACCAAACCTCACCACTCTCCGTTACAGAATCTCTCATCCGTAGAGTCCACTCTCTCTAAAAGCTACCACACAGTGCCCTCGTTCATTTCCGAGGGCGGATGGGACAGGTGGTTGTTGTATCCGCTGCCGTTCAGCGACAGTGAGGTAAAGGGCGGACTAGGGCCAAACACCTCGGAGGAGAGGCCGTGCAGGGGACCTGGGATGCCAGGCTCTGGGCTGGGAGAGTCCCCCGGGTGGTGGGACATTATATCAGAGAAGCGCTGCACCTCGCTGGATGGGTGGTGGCCCGGCAGGGGGTGGTCCATGCCTCCGAGGGGGGTTCCCGTGGGGCCGGAGGAGGGCACGAATGGGAGATCGACTGGGGTCTGGGCCTGCGACGACGGAGGCCCCTGAGGGAAGAAGTCATAGTTCCCTCCTGGCCCGTAGTACTCACTTTGATAATCTGCAGATCCAAGAGAGGTAGAAAAAAAATCTAGGTTAGCTATAAGAACAATGGGTATGCTGAAATTATTCCGGAGACATTGAGAAATTCATTGAATATACAGAGCTTGATTTGTGTTAGAGAGCAAGAGAGACCCTCGCCGTACTACATTAGTCACAGAGCACGTTACACTCAAATCAAAACTGCAATTGGGTGGGGAGAACAACGTGGCCACAAAATTAATTAAAATGGGGGCCATTTCATCAGCGATTCTACCTACTGAGGCCAGGAATTTTTTCTTCAATTCAGCAGAATATTATCAGACTTTTTGCTTCAGCAGAAGGGACAAAGGCCCGAGCTCAAATGAAATAACTCTGAAAATGATCAGATATTTCAAAGCACGTGAAGGAAGAGTGTGGCATCAAATCACTGAGACGTAAACCTAAGTCACTGCTCACTTTCCAAAAGCCTGTAGATGAGGACAACCAAACTGAATAATATCACTAGTGAATTTTATAAAGTAAAAGCCTTACTGTTGAATATCCAAGTGTGCCATGATGTTATGCAAGAGAATAAAATCACTTCATAGTATTTATTTATTATTTGTTTCTATTTTGCGTACAAAATCAATGTTAACATACCTTTACAGGCCTACAATGGTGCTGTATTTTCTTTAGCTGGCAGCACCTTAATAATGTCTACAAGACCTTTATTTCTTATTCAGCACCTGCTGATTCTGTACAGATAAAATGGGGCCTTGTTTCATAACATCAGGCAATGACAGGAAAATAGAAAATAAATGACAGAGGAAAAAACGGAAACACACCAAAAAGTTAAATAAAATATGCCTGAAAAACAGGTCACAGACAGGAAAATCACACCATATACCATTTTAACAAAATTCTCAAAAAAGAAAAACACTTTCCATGATGTGTAAAAATATTTTTCTGAACGTAAATTTGTTACATACCTCCATAGTAGGAGAAGGGCCCGTTGGGGATCAGCTCCCCGGGCTCCAGCCGGTCCACCAGCGTCCTCATCCGCCTTGGGCTCCGGAAAAACGCGTGCCTCCGGGCGCCCAGCGCGCTCAGCTGCTTCATGCGCCTCTCTTTGGAACGTCGGTTCTGGAACCAGACCTGAACACACATACACACACGGCCCATGTCACTCAGTAAACATGCAAGAGGCTTCTGACGCCATTTTGATTGGACGTCAATATTGTGTGTGGGCGATGGGAGGGGAGTGAGGAATGGAGGTGATGGCAAAGTGAGGGCTGCTTTGATGTGGATTTTTGGCGGCAGAAATGTATGAATACATTTTTTTTTTTTTTTTATAAACACGTTGTGGATTTGTTTTTGAATCTGCCAATAAACCTCACTGTGTAAATTCGCCGCCATACAAAGCAAAGTGTAATTAGGTGTCATGTTTGCCTTGGCAGCTGCACCGGGTTGGCTTCTTAGTAGCGTAAATAACCGGGCTGTCTGTGTGTTTTGCGGCGTGCGTGATGAGCCGGTGCGTTATCCGCACGGCTCTGCGGCGGAGAGAACTGCGCCCAATTATCGTTACAGGAGCGAGAGTCACATCTAACCTCCCTAATGATCTTTTAACCCTCCATTTACTCCGACCAAAGGCTGCAGCAGCGGGGGCTTAAAATCTCCAATTAATACTTAATAGGAGGGTTGTTACCAATATATTACCGGGCTCTTGGAGGTTATCATTTCCTAATCTATAGGCCGGTTTCCTTTAATTACGCGCTTCCCTTTTTCCCTCATGCTCATACATATTAGATACCCTTACTTTGCCACAATCACTTTATCGTCGTTAATCTGCTATATGCTGAACATTTTACCTGTGATCTGCCCCGCAGACGTATCCGCATAATGATAAAAAAAGAAACTGTTTTAAACTAAAATATCTGCTTCCCAATTATTAACCTGGAGCAGGTCTGTTATTATTCCTGATGGGTAATTTCATTTTGGCTCATGTATCTATAATTTGCAATAGTTACTTATCCAAACTTGAAATAACGGCTTAAACATTTTTTGGGAGGAGGACACAACGAAGGAATAAAATAAAATAGTCCCCCCCAAACAAATAATATTAATATAAATAATAGTAATAATAATAATAACAATTATTATTATTATTATTATTATTATTATTATTATTATTATTATTATTATTATTATTATTATTATTATTATTATTATTATTATTATTATTATTATTATTATTATTATTATATCTTTTGTCAGTTGTCTGTCTTGTACTTTGTTTAACATAGTGTGGCCCTGCTGTAATTTAGAGTTCCGAGGAGACAATCTGAAGACCCTTGAAACCGATTTTTTGTCTTTCCACTTGCCTGGAAATGCTCACAGCATGGCTAAACGTGGTCGCAAAACTGGATGGCAGCGCTGTGCCAGGACTCCCAGCGCTCCCAGTAGCCCGGCGCCAGTTGGCGACTTAGTCCCGTTGCTAGCGCCAAGAATCGAAAATACCCATATAAATTACTCTTTCCAAATCAACCCTCGTGCGTTGGCCAATCTTTGGCCTAATGAATTCAATGTGACCGCACAGTTTGAAGGGAAGAGGCCTCCTTTAAAGAGGGGCGAAGGATGTGAGGGGGGGGGGTCGATGGTGGGGGAGGGGAGCCACTCTGATGAATTGAGGCCTGCATGGTCATGTCAGTCTGGCAGATTGGCAGAGCCATTTTTCCATAAAATATAAGCTGTTACATCACACCTTTTAATGGGTGCGTAACACAACCTATAAAACAGAAAAGGCGCGAGCCCACCTCCTCCACCTTTGGGTGACCCCTGAATATTATTTATATAATATTTTAGACAGAATGAGAAGATCCCCGTTTTGATGATTCACTATTGAACCGAACAGAAATGACTGGTGATAGTGAGAGCTATAATTACAATCGAGGTTGTTGTTTCTGGCCGCGTGGAGAAACACCCCCTTGTTCTAGTAAATATTCACTTCATCTTCATGTGCTGGTTAATGAATGAAGGCATAGTGAATAAGAGGGAGAATCCAGCAGAGAGTTATCAGAACTCTAAAATGATTCAGAATGTCAAAGTCCCTTTACCTGGATGACCCTCATGTTGAGGCCGGTCTCCTGGGCCAGCTGCTCCCTGATGTGTCTGGTGGGTTTGGGGGTGGCAGCGAACGCCGCCTTCAACGTCTCAAGCTGTTTGGCCTTGATGGTGGTCCGCGGGCCGCGCCGCTTCCCTCCGAGGTTCTGGTCGTCGTTCTCGTTATTAACCGTTTCTTTGTCGGACAGGGCGGCTATCTCCGTGTCCTTTAGCACCACGTCGTCCTGTAGCTGGTCTTGGGAGTCCGGTGATAAACTGGGGTCACTGCATGCCGTTACTAAAGCAACAACAATTGGGAATTAGAATAACCAGAGCCATTCTCCAAAACATGGGAAATATTAGGCTACAGTCATAAAGGACAAAACCTTATGTCCGCAGTGTGGTAGTAGTTAAATAAAGGTGGCTGAAGTATGCCCTCAAGTAGGGGATGTAAACTACCCCCAACATTAACATAAAATAAAAGTTCATGTATGTTTTTAAACGCTGTTTTTATCCATTTGACCAAGATCCACACAAACACGTAAAGACGGGAACATTCTTTTCACATATAAATATCAGCTGATGTTTTTTTCTCCTCTATTAAAGAGAATATAATATTAAGTAAAAACTGCAAACCAAAGTCATTAACAAATTATTGAACACTGATTTACATTAAATGCCCAACTATTTTGCCGTGAAAATAAGAAGCTTGAACTGAAAATATATTTTTTGAGAACTGAATGAGCAATAGACAATGGGCTTTGAATGTTGTTGAATGGTATTCTCTGAATGCCGTCTAAGTCCTGGTATGGGAAATGATGAAGCCACTGCGGGGCTGAACACATCACATCGATCACAATTTACCCTCGCACACACAGACACACGCAAACACACACACACACACACACACACACACACACACACACACACACACACACACACACACACACACACACACACACACACACACACACACACACAGCAAACACACACAGCAAACACACACGCACCTGAGAGAAGGTTGGTGTCTTTTACACTGGCGTTGTTTAGGTAATCGTCTTTGCAAACGAATTTGTTCTCGTCTATGATGTAGAGCTCCTCGCCGGTGGAGAGCTGCTTATTGCACATCATGCAGGTGAAGCAGTTCAGGTGAAACACTTTGCTCCGGGCCCTCCGGACCAGGTCGTTTGGAGAGATGCCCTGCGAACAGCCGCCACACTTCGTGCCGAATCGTCTGCGGAAGGAAGAGGAAGAGATGGTTATTTTTTTTATACCAAAGACAAATTATACATTAACATTTTTTGAAGCGTTAAATAATAACATTATTGCCCAGTCAGGTTTGGCGGCCAGGCGGAAATTGTGGTGACGCAAAGAGCCGTATGAAACTAAACATAGATTCACATTGACTTGACTCAGTTTAGCTTTTTGTGGAACAACATTTTTACAAGGTTTATAATATGTTGTAGACATGAATTAAACCTGTATTGATCATTTGATCACATGTTTAGTTTTTTTTCTTGAAAATATAATTTATAGATAAACTCCAGATACTTATTGTATTTTATGCAGACTGAAACAGACTTGTGCTATTTTCAGAATTAAGACTTAATAAATAATAATAATAATAATAATAATAATAATAATGATTATGATTCTTCCTCTTCGTTTCTTCTTATAATAATAATAATAACAATAATAACAATAACATATTTAAAACATGTGTTTTGTTTTTTATGATAAGTTTAAGATTAAATGTATACATAGGAACGTTTTGAGCAATAACGCTCTATGAATACATAATTATAAACGAAAATGCAGTGATGTTGTCCATGAGCTAAATCTTTTCATTTTTAATTGTTAAATTTTCTCTCCTTCCCCCAGAAGCCATTGCACAACTGTTTTGACCTGCTGACGTTAGTTGTTTTAGTTAATAATTTTTGTCAAATAAAATATTTCTCTATTTCCAACCTTTTTCTATTCCATGTAAGATCATATATGTTTGTATACAGTACGATTTGAAAGAATATACGATCCAGTAAATTTACAGGTTTAGTTAATAGTCTAACACAGCAGGCTGCTGTGGAATAATACATTATCGCCCTGCCATTGACTTCACGGTTAAACAATGTGTATTGAGTGGTGTGCACTGCTTGTTGACTGCACGTCTGTGATTGCATTGTCTGCGCACTTGAGCTTTTCAACTAGTTTACTATTCAAATCCACTTATCACGTCCTCCTCAGCCGGACTGAGCAAACACACCGGGCAGCGGCTCCTCTGGCCGGGGTTTGATCCTGTGCGCTCCCCCGACTGCCGGTGCGCTGTAAAAAAGCACACCCCAAGTGTGATTTCCTCGATGTCCTAACAACCCCCCCCCCCCCCCCCCACCACCACCACCCCCTCCCCTCTTTCCCCGCTGAGAGCCAGTGCACACGCGTTCAATGTTGCTGCTCCTCTTTTGTTGTTGTTTAGCATAAGAATGCCAATTAACAAGCTTTTAATTACGCGCTCCTAATCAAAGCTTATCGCCTCCAAGTTCTCACTCATGCCTACAGGCGCGGACAGGTCGGTTTATCCATTAATTTAGAGAATACATAAATAAAGCAGAAACCCGGCGTTCATTGTAAGGACTTGGAATCCTGTGTTTGCAGTCAACAGATGTGCATTTCTTTCCTATTTTAAACTTTTTCCAAAAAAGCACGAGAGGCCGATTGGGTTTTTAATAATTACTGGCATGTTGCAATAGTATATAACTCTTTAAAAAGTTGTAAATAATATAGGAAACACAAATAATGATCTGCACTCAATCTGCATAAGACTTCAAATGATTTTCAGCTAAATATAATTATTGGCCTTAAAAGATAAATGTTTCCCTAGTTTTTATGACGTACCATCATTATTTGTTCTGCTATTCAAATGTCTTTCGGCTATAATTTTCTTCTGTTTCCACAGTCCAGCTCCTGACATAAAATCAGACACATTCATGAACAGAAACACAGCTGATGAGTTCTTCTGTCTCCTTCCCCGATCTTACCTAAAGAAATCATTTTTGCAGTAGAGTCTCCCCTCTCGAGAAAAACATTTCTCTGTCAAATTACATTTGCACTCGCAGCACTGGACGCACTTGACGTGCCAGGCTCTATCCAGCACGTTGAGCAGAAAGCGGTCCAGAATAGGCCTCTCGCAGCCGGCGCAGTGGACCATGGCTTTGGTTGGGCTATAACCCCACAAATGAAGCGCGCACACGCAATCAAATAAAATCAACAGCACAGGCCGAGCATTGACCGGGTATCTGCTGTTTCCTTCCTTGATTCGCCCGAAGCTCCCGGGCCAATGTGCGCGGAGAAGCCAGTCGATCAGGTGTCACCACAGTTTTCTCCCTGCATGCGTAAAGGGGCTAAGCGTCCAAAGAAACACACGTCCTCGCTCTCAGGTGGAAAAGCCCAAAGGAAGAAAAAAAAAAAAACAGTCCTTTAGTGGATCCGGGAAAAAACACACAATTCAACCAGAATGTAGATTTCAACACGGGCAGCTGAAGATCGGCTCACGCGAGGAGACCGGAGCCAGTTTGGTTGTCCCGGCGCTCTTGAAAGTGACGCATCGGTTAGAGGGGCTTCTAATAAGATGGCTTTAGGGCTGAGCTGTCACACAACAAGACACGCACGTCTGCAGATAATTCAGTGTACTTGGACATGACAGCGTATCCACTGTACACAGGCCGGCGAGAAACAAAATCACGCACCCAAAGGATTTTTTAAAAAGAGTGTTTTCCCTCTCGATCGATCCGATGATCCTGGACGTTCAACTTGTGGCGGCAGGGGATGCTGCGATTCGCCGGCGGCTCTGATAGTAGTCAGTGTGGAGGCTGAGATGCCCTCAGTCTCCAGTACCGTGTGTATGCTGGGATGCGCTGGGTCTACGGTAAACTGTCTTGCTCCTAAAGCTTCAACCCAGCCTTATTCCCAGCCTCCTGACGTCAGGCTGCGGCCAGACCAATCAGCGCCGCGCCATGCCGGCAACCATCAAGCCGGCCCATCATAACCCAGCGAGGGCTCTGCCTGCTATTTATGCCACACACTCAAGACACCAATTGTCAAGAATTTCCCTGCAAACTGTCATATGTTAGTGAATGTGTTTGGAGGAAGCAACCGCGGCGGCGGAGGGCCAGCGGCGCCGAGGGAGAGACACCACTTTTCAGCTGCTGAGCAAATTGGGCATGAGGGGGTCATGGAGGAGGATTCTGATCAGGTAGATACAGGCGTCTTTAGGATAAAGAAGCCGGATGACGCATATTGCATGGCGTGCTCCCTGTTTACTCATGTAAAGTTACTTTTGCGCCAGAAAATTACGCACAAGTTGGACATGTTTGTCTTGTTGTTTGAGAATAACTGGAGGCTTTTTATCATCAACAAACAGCTTTCCGTTACAATAAAACATCTTTACTGCCTGCTTTCCATTTGGACGTGTCATACATAGAGCTAAATGTTTTTTGATTACACAGCAGAAAGCTGCAGAACATGTATGCCACTGTGATGTTATCATTATCCTCTTCTCCTAGTGCCGTGCTACATTACAGAATGTCTTGTGCTCATTAACATTTTTTTTACTTTGCGCAAAGCACCACACCTAAGCAGTTTCTCTTTGGTGTGATGGAGAGGAAGCTTGGAAGTGAAAGACAGAAAGGCTCTAAAGTTGACAGCTCGTGCAGCTCAGCCCGTCACGAACTCGCGGCCCAGACACCTTGGACGATTCATTAGGGAAGTCAAATCCAATTCAAGTCCACTTTAAGTAAATACACTATGAGCCTAACAGCCTTCTGGATTATCAGCCATTCATCATCAAAGAGATCATTCAAATTGTGTGTTGATGATTTACAGGACTGCGCCCTTTAACTCTTCTTACATTTTTTTTTTTATCCTCAATGAACATAGGTTGTCTAAATGCTTCTTAAATAAGTTATTTTACATCTAACCAAGATTAAAGGAGTTGGTAGAAATTGTTATTATATTTCGTGGCTCGCGTCATAATATATGTAATTACAGTAAGGCAATGCTGTATTTGTCTTTATTGTAAACAGAAACAGAATGTTGAGGTTATTCGTACGTCCTATTGTAGAATCAAGCTCAACAACTGCGCACTTTAAGCATAAAAAGCCAACCAGGACCACCATTTATTCTCTACCAATAGCCCGCCAGCATCCTCTTACATATGGGCTGCTTCTCATGCAAAACGCGCGCCCGTCCCCGTCCAGCTGCCTCCCGGCGTCTGGGGAGCGCCCCTTCAACAGGACATGTGTTAGTGGCGTGGAGAAAGAGAGAGATAAGGCTTCAAAACACACAGACTCCATCTCTTTTTTTCTCTGTCCCACCTCTTCAGCCCGACATTCACCTCTCCCTCTTTTCCAGAATCCCTCTTCTCTTCTTACTCCCCCTCTCCCCTATTTTCGTCTGACTGTCTGTGAACGGTGCGCCAAAGCGCATTCTGCTGAGCATCTGGTTATGTTTCCATCAGATAGACGGGGAGAGAGAGGTCATTGAGCTCCATGACAACTAGGCGGTCCATAGTTCAACATAGAGGGGGCAATCAGCAATGGACATATCTCATACCACAAAACTCACGTTTCTTTTTTTCAGCAGTGAAACCTGCAGGAGAATCTGGAAATGACCTCAGAAAACCTGCGGTCTGCAGGCCTCACTCTCCCCACTGCCAAATAAACTTGTAAGTGCAGCATGTAAACATCAAAAGTTGTTGTTATTTCCATGTGAAGAAGATGCCTTGATAGTCTGTCAGTGGGGATAATCTCTGCCTGATTTAGAATAAGCCAGAGAGAGAAGGAAAAAAGGCAGCTCACAGAGGCAGATTAATCCACGAATAGAAGGAAATCAAAATATAGGCTTAAAATATCTCAACTCCCCTCAAGGCAAAGACACTATTAAATGCAAGAAAATGGTTTAACCTTACCACTGTAATCCCTTACTAGCAATAGATTATATTCTCACTAATTTCCATTCTGATGCAGACAGGAGTTGTAAATTGGAATTTTTGGCACTGTGTCTGTGCTCCAGTTGAGCCTCAAAAGGTAGATTTGACGACAGGAGGCCTTCGGGCAGACTGTGGAGACCATGGCTCTAAATTGATAACACTGGTTGAAAATGAAAATCTAAATACCCACTTTTATTTGAAATGTATATTTGATTGTTGTCCACTAAGAAGACTTTTATTTCATTCACATTTTATTTTATATTAATAGGTTGTGTCTAGTTGTGGACGGTACTGTACATGCCACCACAGATAAGAGAAAGGCTATTCTTGTATCAGGGCCACAGCGTTGTAAAGCAGCCCAGGAGATTTGGGGTTTATGAAGTGCAGACAAGTGAACTGGTACACTGCGAGATAATTAATCTGAGATAATGAATGAGGCTGCGAGGATGCATGCAATCATTAATTCTAATCATGACACGTTTATTTGTCTCCCCTCTCTCCTCCAGGCTCAGTTAAGAGACACAATGTCGCCACAAAACCGTGTGAGGCACGGCGAAAGGAAGGAAGGGATCTTTGGAATAAAGACGGCGTTTGAGGTGTTTGAAATATGAGAGAGAGATACTAAAAGCGATTTCTTCTTCTACGTCTAGTTTCCGGTGTGGCCAGGCTGTGAAAGTTGGGCTGTGTGACTTTACAGCCGAGCCAGTGAGACCGGGCAGGCTGCCGGGGGGACAAACCGTGACTCCGGTAATACAATGAGAAATATCACCCCGACTGGAGCTTTGATCAACTGAGTGTACCGGGGAGGAGGAGGAAGAGGAGGCTGGGGTACCGGTCCGCTGCTTCGCTCTGCTATTTCAGTCTCTCTACAGGATTTTTCCCCCTCTCTTTTCACAAAGGAATTGCAAAAAGGCACTGATATTCATAATTCATAATATGACACATTGGTCATTATGGTTTATGAATACGTTTTTTTTGTAATAAACAGCTACATTTCTGATATAATTTGAAGATTTGTTTTATCTCTATTCCTATGAAAGTTGACATATTGAATAGGGGAAATTATTCAAAATGTCAAAATGTGCATATTTTGAAAGAAGGAAAATTAAAAAAGAAATTAAAATTCATGAAAATAATAGAAGTTATTTGATTTCATTTCATTGTGCCCATTTTAAGAGGATTTATACAACAGCGTGCCACATTAATGTAATGCGACTTCAAATAAATTGAATTCTAAACAGAGAAAGTCCTAAAAACGTTATGAAAATATTTAATATATTTTGCTAGTAACGAAAAACAGCATCAGAATATATCTGTATCTGTGCTATTTAAAAGTAGTATTTGTACGTAACTCGCCCATTCATAGAAAGACAATGCGTGTAATGTGCTTTCCATTCAAATTGATCACATGTGTCACTTCTTCTCTTGGCTGCGCAGAGTGCATGAAAACGCGCACATTTGACGCGACGATTCCCATCGTGCTCATAAACTGTGTGTGAGTGCGAGACGGTGAAGGAGTGGGAGGGTGGGGTGCACCTTCCTGTCCCTGTCCACTCTGTCAATCATTGTTCTCCGCATTATCACGCACTTCCAAGCCCGAAATCCGGCCCTGCCTTCTTCCTCCGTCCCTCCATCTATCCATCCATCGATACTTCCGCCCATCCACACCGGTGCGCAGTGCTGACTAGGGGACCAAACGCAAAGCACGCAGAGTCCCACGATTGACTGACAGAGCTGTGTTCTTCCCCCTTCCCTTATCCTGTGGATCAACATCCAAACATATGCCGATGTGAACTCATCTAGAATTATTGAGCCAACACCAACTCTACGCAAACATTTTTCCAGACTTTCCAACTCCGGTCCCGGCCTGTGCTGAGAGAAATCCAATGGGATTTATAGATCATCTCCCTACAGCTGTCTCTTCTCAGCCAGTCAAACCCCCACACACACACACACACACACACACACACACACACACACACACACACACACACACACACACACACACACACACACACACACACACACACACACACACACACACACACACACTAGCCAGTTTGGCTTATGATCTGACCTCCAGAACCATCCACAACAATAGCCACCACCCTCTTTGCTGTCTGTACCTTTTTCTCATGAAGATCACTTGATTCGTTGAATTTGGGGCTTTTGGTGTCCAACAACAGTAACCCTGGATGAGACTCCGTGGTCACCCAGAAACAAGGCAGCTCACTCCTCTAGGGGGCGAATTCAATCCGGCTAAAGAAAGGTCTCATGCAATGATAATATTAGTACCATTACTATTATATCATTTTGTCCTTAAATCCAAGTTATTGGTGGCGTTATGTCAGAGTCAAGCTTTAGAATGGCAGCGCACATTCGAAACATGCCATATTTAGACATACATCTAAAACTGCTAGATAAAGATCTAATTATTGAAGCATTGTGTGTTGTATATATATATTTCAAATTAAGCTTGACAAGGAATATGTCTACATTGATGCCTATAGTAACGCTATATTTATATATATAATTTATATATAAACGAAAAAGAGCTAGAAATAGAAATTCGTGTTTTATAGGCTACAAAAAAAAGTAATGCGCTGCAGTGCATCGGTCAGGAGATTCCCCTGTTCGGTAAATAGAGAAAATCACAAATCAGGCTGACTATTTTCATCATTTCCAAAGGATATCAGGTTGAGAACCCAGCCTGACTGAGCCAGGTGGGGGTTGTCACCAAAAACCCTTCACCTACACAACTAAAAACGGCCTTTTTTCCTCATTTGAACACGCTCCAAACAGAGTGACTGAGAAATGAGCACACATGGAGGCGCTGGGAAGCAGCCTCTAAAGCAGTTCGCCTAGTTCAGATTAATGGTTCTCCGCGTTTATTCTGCAGTCGGGGTGAAAGGGCTAGGATCACTAATGATTATAATATAATGTGTGGCGATAACCACTCCCTTTGAGATATTATCGCCCGATGGCCAATGCTCTGGGGACGGGCTGCATGGCTGCAGAGCGGCAGATAGCTGCTGCTGCCGCCACCGCAGCGGATTTCTGCGCTCTTAAATAAAAAGCCCGCAAGCACGGAGAGAGAGGGAGAGCTGGCCGCCGCTGATACCTGCATTAAAATAGAGCAGAGGGGCCCACGAATCCCGATTTATCTGCTGGTTATTTATTTATTTATTAACGATGAGTTTATGATGATTTTTATCGTTTGGTTATCAGCCCATGTTTAGTCAGAACTATCCTCCAATCTAAATCCCACCTTAAAGTGGTGAACCCGACTGTATGTTACAGTAAAGACAACCAGGTGATTCAATTACTAGGCCTACTACCTGGAAAATGTAGTGCTCTCTAACACGGCTTTTGCAGCATCAAAGAGGCCCTGTGAAAAAAGATCACTAAACTAATTTGATCTAAGAAGACAATTGTACGAAAGCTTTTGGCTTGAGGAGCAGGTGGATATAAAACCTGAATTATAACAAAAGCATTTGCATTGTTATATGAAATATTAGGAACATACAATAGGAAGTATAGTGTGATTCTTAAAATGTGATTTAATTTAGCAGGACTAATTGTCCTCCAGCAAGTTTGTTCTCGGGTGGATTAATTCATTCAAACAAAGTCGTTCATATTGCTTAAAAATAATCGAGGAACTGAAGTTAAAATCTAACCTATTTCAACGCATTTTTGTTGTAGCAGTTACTGCTGCTGAACTATATTTATACCTACGCATTTATTGTGTTTAAACTGTTGGGAGGGAGCTAACTGGAAAATAATCTGAAGTTTACCTATATTTCTAATCTGTAGATGTCATTTGAATTAAACCGCTCGCAAATGCAGCTGGGCCTGTACAATCAAAGCAGGCTACAGCAGCAAAGTGAATGGGCAGTCCCTGTTCTTGATCATCCAAAGAGCTACAGACAGTATTGTGGAAGCACATTTGTCCGCATATACCTTGAAATGTTCACACGTTACATATAAATGAAGATTAAAAAAACACAATATGCAAGAGGTGAACGCGCACAACTTGTCCAAAGCCGGTTAGGCTGGAAACCCTGCATAATTATCGACATTCACTGATCAATAACCTAACAACGCAGTCCTCAACGACATCTGATAAAACAAGCTGCCAGAGAGGGAGAGAGAGGAGGAGGAGGAAGAAGTGGAGTGAGTGATGTTGCTGTGCCGGACGCACCGCAGCCAATCCCGCACCATCCATCTTCATTGGAGCTTTGTGTGCGCAAAAAGCAAAGGAGCGCATAAGGTAAAGCCGCATCAAAGCCGCGGCTTTATTTTTATATCCAATAGATCAGCAGGCAGACAAAGCTTTATTTTCGCCAGGAGAGAGATATTTTACCTCTGCCTTACGGTTTTATGTTGGAGAGGTGTCAGCCGGGGGAAATGGATGGCTAATGCATAGGCAAAGCGCTGCTCGCCTCGGCATGCACGTCAGAGGGGGGGCTGCAGGGAAGAGCAGCGGGGATTTAGGGCCCCTGGGGGCCTAACACGGGGAGGGGGTGGGGGAACCCCATTCATACTGTAGCTCATAACACATAAGAACATCTCAGTTAAACCAATGCATGTACTCCAGGGCTGGTCACTGTGTTTATGGGGGCAAAAGCAAAAGCAACCACCCCCCCACACACACACACACACACACACACACACACACACACACACACACACACACACACACACACACACACACACACACACACACACACTCCTGTCTGCTGTCTGGACAGATTATTTTTATTATCATAGGTCAGAATGCAAGGTACAATTTCTGGGATTAGGAATGGTATGTGGCACAACAGTAGCACAAGACAAATGAACAGACACACACACACTTCAATTCAGTAACGGTTGTATGTATGCTTCATATTATGCTGTATTCTTTACACATATTTAATAAATGTTATTATTAATTATCTAGCTGAATCAAATTCATGTTGTCATCATCAAGTTCAGACAACAAAAAAACCCACACAAAAACACAGTAAAAGACACAGACATCAGTGATTGTTGACAATCCATAGCACAATAATATGAAGTAGAAGAAGAAGAAAAAGAAGAAGAAGACTTTTCCCACTCATCTAAATTAACTCGGTCAAATTTGGAGAAAATACAAAAAAATTAATAACAAAGTAACATAATAATATGAATCAATGTCTAAATTGAACAAAAAAAAAAGAAAGAGCGTATTTGTAATTTGCTCTTTAAGGCAGGTACAACCACCATTGGTTAAAAACCTGACATGATGACATAACATTACCTGAATTTGTTTCAATATACATTTTCCAAACCAGATTCTCTATTTAAAAGTTTTAACATTTTCCTTTTGATAAATGCATGTAGGGTTGTCAGTGTGTTAAACATGGGACGTGTTCAATGGTCTAGGTTTTAGTGGAGAGTTATTATGGCCCATGATGGCTTAAACGAGGCTTTTTTTCTGTGCCAACATTTTCATTTAATTAATTAATGCAAAAAGTCAAACTTAAAGACGTCGAATAGCCTTACAAAATACACGCTGCGTCATACAAACAAATCTGTTGGAATCAGCCTTGAAATCTTCACATTAGCTGCATCTACTCCAGACCCCTCTAACAAATACAGAACTATTAGGTAGTTGTTAAAATCTTATGCACTGCTCACTCCCTTACATGAATGCAGATTCTTCACCACACACTGCAAAGAGTTAACGAGATTTACAATGCCGTTCAAAACACAGAGCTTCCCTGTCATATTTCCCCCTCATGCTAAATAGAAATCTTAAGAAGTAATTGGAATTTACTGCATACCTGAATAACTGCATATAAATAAGCACACATTTCATCGGGGGTTTACTGACACTGTTTGGTCGCATAAAAACTGCTGCATACATTATAATACACAGCAAATAATCTTATTTTGCTGGAGCCTTTGCTACATGCTTGGGATTCCGTCCAAATTACCGAGGATTCAAACAAGCGTTTTCAATTTATTAAACCTATATGGGCAACATTTCATTTTAATGGGACAATTTATTTCTGTGAAGGGATTATCAGGGGTTGGTTGAAAACATGGCAGTGTGTAAATCTGACAATGTTCATCTCATTTATAGGCAGGCACCCCTCTTTTGCTTCGTTTTCAGTGGATGGTGGGAGGGAGATTCAGGTGCCTCGCAGAGGCCTCGACCCTCTTTCCTTGTCCTGTGGCTGAAAAGCAAAACTAGCTCATTGCCTTTGGCCATGCCTCCCAGACAAATTCCTCAATTCTCAACACCTTTATGAGCCTGCATGCGCTTACTGAATTTGTTAGAGGAGGACACAAATCCTCCGGATGGGATTGGCAGTCATGCCCCCGGTCTCTCGGCCTGACACGCTTGGGGTGTAAAGTGGTCGTCGACGGCGCGACCCCCCGGTCGAGAGGGCTCAGCGGATTTGGAGATAATGACATTGCCGCCTCTATTAAGATTCACATTAACCATTTCACCACACGACCCCATTTCCCTTTGTCCTAGCCCCCGTGTCAAAAGCCTCGCCGTCTCATCGTGCCTGTGGTAATATTCAAAGCTGGCCAAACAACCTGCAAGCTCACAACCTCTATATCTGGGAAGGACAAGAGAGCCTATCTATATGCAAAGAATACAGAGGAAATACATCCCACTTGTTGAAAGCAAACCCCCTTAACATTCATGGAACAAACTATTTGGTTGCAAATAGATCCCCTATGCCTGTATCTGACATTTTTCATATTGGAACACACACTCATCTTTTCTCTGTCACCGACTGAAAGACACCCACACCAAGTGACCTCTACTTCTCTCTTTCTCTCTCTTTGTCAGACACACACACCAACACCTGCTGGCTCCCAGAGCTGTGACTGTGGGAGGGAGGCCAAATTGTTTGTCTCTCCCCGTGTCAAGGCTCTGCAGCAGGGAGGAGACCATGAGACAACTGCTCCCCTGTCTGGCTTCTGGCTGATGGCTCCATCAGGGTAGAGCAACAGGGAGTCTGACGCCGGATGATGTTGAATGTATGTGTGGGTGAGTGTTATGCATTTGAGGAGAGGTGGGCTTATCCTTCCAGGAGTCAAGAGGGATGCTGTGTAGAAGCGGGGAGAAACAAAACAAAAGTTGGATTTGGCAACAAACCACACTTTGGGACATGCAGAGTCAAACACTGATCTCGTGGTTAAGAAGGCCCATAGCTGACCTTTGTCAATATTTCATACTACGTCACATGGATGGGTTTACTTCCCACCATGAAAAGGATCCTAATTTACTTTCCATTGGCGTTGAATTTGTGCGACACAAAAAAACAGAAAATCTGTGTTCATGAACACAAAACCAATAGATAACATTTCCTGACTATTTCACAACTTGTCACGATACATCCTATTTTGAGATTCAAGTCAGCGTCCAAGTTTTAACGAATAGTTGTTTTTTTGTCTCTTTTTCTCATAACTTTAACAACTCAGGTGCCTAAACTGAATGCACTCGGTTAAAGTTATGAATAAATTGATCCATGTAATAAATATATTTTGTAATTTTGGAGGGAGTTCCTTGACAGACAACAGCTTCTTTGTAGCATTCTACAGAGTACATTTTCAGATAAGGTCAGTGAGCAAAGTTTTTGGTATTGGTTTCTCTACAGGCAAGATAGTACCAAACCTGGCAACCTCACTGTGATGACATGACTCCAGGAAGCTGCACTCAGTCCAGCATTTAACTCCCTGTAAAACTATTTTAAACTGCTAATCTGTTAAACAAGTTCGACAAGTATTCAGTTGTTAGTTTTAGAGCTGCTTCCAGTCTTTATGCTACGCTAGGCTAAGTGCTGTACTAGTCATGATCATCTCATCTTGCTCTTGTAAAGAAAGCAAACTAAGATCACTTAACACATAGAACTTTTTTCTTAGCCATGCTTTAGTTGCCAGGAATACAAACAAAAACATGTGAGGTAGCATTGTTATATCTCAGTACAGTTTTTGCAGTTGTGTTCAATGTGAACAGAGGTTACATAGACCTCAATATGAATGCTTTGGCATTCTGTTACTATAATTGTAAGTCAGGCAGCACTACCTTTAATACTTAATGTATTGTGTTAGAATGCAAATTATTTGTAGGCGTTTAATCAATCTCAAAAACAGCGCAGATTTAAAAAAGGCGTGCGTGCACAGACATTTCATATCTATAAATAAATAAATATAAAGTGTAAAGTTGACTAGGCTGTCGGATTGCATTGATAAAGGGGGCTTTAACAGATAATTTTTCCCTTCCCCTGTCAGTTCCCTCAGTAGAGCATCAGTTTATGTGGTTCAACCTTGCAGCAGCCATTGTCCGGACTGCCCTGCTGACCATGGGGTTTGTAGTCTTTTACTGGTTGCCATGATGGTTTGTAGTCCTCTTTGCATCCCCTTTGAGGAAATGTATCCCCCCTCTATAACACTACCAGAATATTTCCCATGACATCACAATATGTTCAAGCACTTTTTTTTGTAATTTTCGGAGGGAGGAAAAATTTAAAAATAAAAATTTAAAAATAAACTTCATCTTAATTCAATAATTAAAAAAAAGCATCTTATGCGCCTTATCTAGAGCTTATTTGTTAGTTTTTAGAATTGTGGCTAAATTTTTTGCTGTTATGTCGCAGGTGCTTTGCTTTCTGGGATCATGACGAGACTGTGAGCTCTGTGTCGCTGTCTCTGTGTCCCCCTCACTGG
Source organism: Anoplopoma fimbria (assembly GCF_027596085.1). Classification (NCBI taxonomy): domain Eukaryota; kingdom Metazoa; phylum Chordata; class Actinopteri; order Perciformes; family Anoplopomatidae; genus Anoplopoma; species Anoplopoma fimbria. The sequence continues at coordinate 13,476,845 of NC_072449.1, forward strand.
GACTGTTGGGATATATTTTGAATTGTTGCCTGGAGCCTGTAATTTGAATTTTCCTTAATATAAATGAAGTAATTTGCAACATAAATTGATGCACAAAATGTGTGCATATAATTCATCAGAATGCAGAAAATAAAGCCTTTATGTGTGTGTGTCCATGTTAAAATGAAACCCAGTCCATTGGTCATGTGTTTGGTTCACATAAATACATTTTAATATCCCTTCAAAAGTTTCACAAATGCAGTCATGTAAGGCAAATATTAAATAAACAATTAAATGCCTTTAATGAATTTGGGACCTGCCCCCTTAACATCCTCTGCACAGCCCTGGATCTCAGGGCTCTGTGTATGTGGAATTCTGTGATCCTTTCACCATACTGTACACAGAAGCATACTGTGCATTGCATGCAGTGCATTTATTGGAGAGCATTTGGTCATATTTTCATCCCTGCTCATGCATTTCGCTGAACTCTCTCTTGTCTTTCCTATTATTTCCCGATACCTCTCTTGTGATAATGTGGATGAGGTAGTTATGCCACTGCATGGAGGATCCTCCTCTTCTCCCGACTTGCTATGCCTGCAGATGAGTTGAAAGGGTGAGGAGGTCGCAACCTTCCTGGGGGTTGTTTTACGATGACACGGCTGGGAAGGTCTGATTTGTCTCCACTGGAGCGTGCTGCTTGCGTCTTCACACCCGCCCAGAGAGAACGAGAGAGATAGAGATAAACAGAGAGAGAGAGATAGAGAAAGAGAGAAAGAAAGAGTGTGTGCACAGAGTGCCGGTGATGGCTGGGGGGTGGGGGGTGTTTGTTGGAGGGTGGACACCGCAGGGTGGAGGAGGGTGGGCTGTAAATTAGCTGGCTTGGCAGACTGATGGTCAGCAGCAACAGCACCCACCTTGACCCCCGCTTAGGACGTCCAGCTGAGCCCCCAGGGAGGAGGAGGAGGAGGAGGAGGAGAACTAGGAAGACCACTCCAAGCTATTGGACCTCAGATGGGCACATGTAGGCTCACCTTTATCTTCATGTGGTAAACACACACACACACATCTCATTTTCATTTCATTCATTTTGTGGACACTCATTCAAGTTACAGTTATAGTGACAGTTTTTTTAACAAACCTTTGTCTTTTTTACATAATAATGCTGGTTAAAAGATCATAATGATACTGGAATAGGGTGTTTATCCCACTGACATACAGTTTCCTGATTATTGTTTCCAATAATAGCACCATAAAGGCTGTTAGGGTCACCTCATATAATACTTCCGTAGTTATATTAACCCAAACCATGATCTTTTCCCTAAACCTAACCAAATAGTTTTAATGACTAAACACTGCAGGGGCTTGGACAGGTGCACCGATCACCTCCTTTTGCTGAACATTCAAAGGAAAGTGCATGAATAATAACAAAATAACTCGTCAAACAGTTGTATGTCGATACATTGAGTTAAGTAGTGCGCTGGTGGGCCAGTCTGTTTTTCGAACATTGAAATTATTTTTTATAGTGACATTACCCAGACACTGATGTCTCCATCTGTAAATACTGAGAATTGGACACACAAATCTGTTTGTTGCCAAACATGATCAAATAGTTAAAATGTTTGCAGTACTCTCCACATTCCACAAAAACCTTACTTATGAAGTAAATTGGCCTATATTAAACAAATCAATCTCACGCTTGGCAGTTCATGGATCTGCTGTTTCTTTGTGGCTTATTTGCAATCATGGAGCTCATTAATGGTGAAAATGATCACCCTGAGGTGCTTCAGCTGGGGGGAGAGGGTTTAACAAGCTACAGGGGCTCATCACAAAGAGGAAGAGAAACTTAATTTGCATGGAGTTTGCTGGAATGCACCCCCCATGGGGCGTAGGTGGGAGTGTTAGCACCCTGCAACACACATCCCCAACACACTCTAATAAATCATGTAATCCCTGATCCTGGAAGACAAACATGGGAGCAGATCTAATCAGGACTTGGCAGAATCCTTTTATCTGGGCCTGTCTCTTCCTGGTCACACACAGAACACAGCTCCTTCCATTGAAACCAAAAATAATGAGACTTTTTGTGATGACTGACCTCAAACCAAAAGGTTGGAGGAATCGTGGATGCATTTCGCTTCTTGATGAATATGTTTTTACATAACCAAATTTCCCAAAGATTGTCAAAAAAGTCCTGTGTAAATTGGTGCTGTGTCTCAAGTCTGTTGTGTTGCAGACATAGTGACTTTAACTTTAGGTTCCACAGTTTTTCTCTGGTAAGGAAGGAGCCAAACATCCATCAACTCTAGTGATATTCTATTTATATTTAACAAATGCCCTATTCAGATCCAAACCAGCAATGGATGTATCTACTAACAAATATTGTGTGTATCAATGTTTGCTATATATTTTTCCTCTGTGCCATAGAGATCCATTGTTGTCCAGAAATTATTAGAAACCCATTAATGACTCAATCCCACATACACCATCCTGCTGACCCAAATACTCACCAGAGCCTCAAATGAAGATTAATCCACAGCTGAAAATAGTCCACAACAAATGTAGTATTTTGTCACGTTTTTCTTTTCAGTAACATAACGACAACAGTATCCTGCTGTTTAAGGAAATCACTGAGCCCTTCAAAAAGCCTAACCATTGCCCAATATAACTGGTTGTCAAGATTTCATTCTTTAGTCTGAACCAGTGGGCGTGGAATTGAAAGCCACAGATCTGACGGGAAGTCCGAAAGTATTGCGGGATGGAGCAACACACCTGACTTTGGTGGCCAGGCATCTCTTTTAGGAAGGAAATCAATTAAATGATACTGACATTTAAACATCATTAACTGACTGCCTAAACAGGACGAGAAAGAAGAACAACATGTGTCCATGTAAGTATACATTAACAGACAGAGGTAGAGAAGTATAAATGAAACTGAAAGATTATTTTATCAGAGATGTTTATGGAAATACAATACAGACCAAAACTGTCTGCTAAAAATCACATTCATGTACTGCTTATTTGCAACAGCAAATAATGTTTTGAAGGAAGCATTATTCTGCCTGTTTTTCACCAACATAATGATAAAATGTTGTTACTCAACGCATCTGGGGGCGACTGTGCTCAGTGGAGATCAGGGTCGTCCTCCAATCAGAGGATCGGCGGTTCGATCCCCGGCTCTGGCAGTCTATGTCGATGTGTCCTTGGGCAAGACACTTAACGCCAAGTTGCTCCCGAAGGCTGTGCCATTGTTGTGTGAACGTGTGTGAATGTTAGTTATAGTTAGAGTCCTGATGTGCAGGCACCCTGCATAGTAGCCCCTGTCATCAGTGTGTGAATGGTTGAATGATGTAATGTAGTGTAAAAGCCATTTATATGGCACGTGACACAATGTTTTCCTATAATTTCCACTCCAAACAACTAAAGCATGATTCAACTTGTTTTCTGGTTATATTTTTACACTCACAACAGTTGGTTAAGGTTATGGAAAGCTTGTGGTCTTTTAATATCATATTTGATTTTGAAATATTACTGAACAGTGACTTGAGGCATTGGACATGACATGCTGACTTCATTAACAAGTAACCAAAGCTACAATCCTTTCCTCACCTTTCCCAAAGTGCTTCTGATGCTTCAACCTAACCACATGCAGGACTCAGGATGTTAACCCCAAACGTCTGTTTCACAGTCCTAAACTCTGCAAACCCACCATCAACCCTGACCCTGACTTTATATTGCGCTTTTCCAGTCTTACCGACCACTCACAGCATTTTACAACAAAAGCCAGCATTCATCCATTTCCACACACACATTCCTACACTGGTGTCTACGATACAAGGTGGCATCCTGCTCAGCAGGAGCAACCATCTTGCCAAAAGACCATTCAACATATAGACTCCAGGGGCTAAGGAACTACCGGTCTTTAGACTAGTGGAAAAACACTCTACTTCCTGAGCCACAGCCGCCCTAGACTTTGCAGTCTAGATCCTATGTTAACATGCTAACAATGACTCATGTAGACCTGATATAAACTGACACATAGACAAACAGTAAGACACACACACAGCAGCATTCAGTAGTGATGTGGTATCGATGTTGATGGGGTAGCCTGATGTGTGTAAATGTGACACCATAAGCGAAAGTTGTCCTCAATACTCATCTACACCTGTATCTCTCTGGGGAATCAGAGGAAGTCATATCACTGACATCACCTTTATTATTCCAGTTTCAAACACTTTCCAAGTCTGACTCAGATGAATTCAGTTGACCTGGGCCTTCTGTAAATATTCACTGAGTCGGTTACAGGTAGTAACCCCCCCCCCCCCCACCACCACCACCCCCACACTGCTTTTTGTTACACTGCTGCCCACCATGAATACACCACACACAGATATTTCACAGGGTAGGCATCATGGGGAATATATAACGGCTCCTGGGTTACTTTGTATTGTAATAGAAGCATTGTGCAGTTATAGAATATCCCAGCCTGTATTCATGCAGAATGATGAACAAAAAGGGAAGCAGAAGAAAGAGTCTGGTGCAGATTCAGGTGAAAGTAGTGTAATTGGAAAGAGATGGGATCGAGGGAGGTTCAGTTGCTCTAGATGTGAAATCTAATTTCTATATAATGTCATTTAAATCCTGTGATCCAGGAATTGTATTTGAACTGGGATTATCGGAATCATCAGCCTGTGAATGCGTAAGATCCCATCCACTGTTTGTGTGCGTGTGTGCAAATGTGTGTATATGGAGGAGGGGTCGGGTCGGGGGGGGGGGGGGGATTTAGTGTTCTTCAAGCTCACAAGTTGCAAGCTTCTTTGGGATGACTATGGTGGTGGAAAGAAAAAAATGAATTCCATTTAAAGTGGAATAAAAAGGCAGAGCAGAAGGGAATAAAGGAAGGATTTGAAGACGGCACCAAGAGACAAAATGAGCTAGAACCCATTTAAGCAGGGCACTTTTATCTTTTTCTTGCATCACCAACAAGTTTGGAAACAACATTGAAGTGAAAATGATTTTTCATTTTGTTTGCAAAATACAATACATCCCATACTGTTTATCACTGTCCATGACCTGAGCTCTGCATGTCTGTTGAGGACAATAAAGTTTTTTGTCTTTTCTTTTCCGGTTCACCGAGCTGGTGAAGGAAAAGGAGAGATTCAGTGAGATATAAGGAGAAATTCAGTGAGATATGGTTTATTCACTTGGATGAACTTTATTAATCCCATCAGAGCAAATACAAAGACTAACTTGCCAAATGGTGTGCCACAAGAACAGCAGGTGCCAAATAGGGCTTTTTCGGAGAAATAGAGGTTGCATGTGGTGGAAATAGTGTTTTGTTTTTGGCGATGAATAGAGTCTAGGCAGCAGATCAAACTTAAACAGTAAAAGTGGGGGCATTATGCCCTTGTGAATACCTGATGCGCATGTTTGCATCCCCGCTGAGAATTATGTTAATTTCTCCTGATTGTTATGTCACACAACAGAACGGCTTTTATTTCTAAATATAGTAGGCAGCATTTTTCTTTTGTCATTTTTAACCCTTTTTTACCAGAGAAATATTGTTGAGAGTAACACTCTTTTTTCAGGAACACCATGATCAAACCAACCTGTTCTCATTCCAAACTTGTCACATACAGAAGCAAGGTTATGGCCTTTTGCCCTCATGCTAATAAACTACTTGGTGAGGTTTAGTAAAAGATAATGGTTTTGGTTCAAATAAGTATGTTTGACTATACACACGTATGTGGTGTAAATTGAGTACTTTACAAAACACACTAATGTAATTTAAGAGAAGTCAACGTTGACTTTTCTTTTCACATTGGACATACACAGTGGTCTCCTGGGTGAAAGTCCTTTGACTTAATTTTGAGTGAACCAATATTTCATTGACATGTGCACAGCAGGATGAGAAATGTGAACAGTCAATTAGACCCCATGGTAACATCATATTTTAAGTGGGTCATGAAGCCACAAGTAGAATAGGAACCCCACTGGAGTCTAGACCAGGGTGGTGGTGATGAGATGAAGAGATGCTGAAGATCTGGGAGAGGATCTCTCCCTAGGATTTATTCCTTTTTTCGTGAAAGATTTTTGGGGGGGAGTTTTTTCTTTTCAATGCATGGTCCAAGGACATAGCATGTTGTATGCTGTAAACATTGTCAAGCAATATGTGGTATATTTATGATGTGTGATTTTGGATTATACAAATGAAATTGAATTTAATTGAACCTGGTCACTAAATGATGACTAAAAGTGAATGGGGTGGAGGAGGGCGCAACAATTTTTTAATGATGACTGAAAAACTAAATTAAATTCAGCTTATTTTGTATAGCCCAAAATCACAAATTACAAATTTGCCTCAGAGGGCTTTACAATCTGTACACATGCGACATCCTCTGTCCCGGAACCCTCACATCGGCACAGGAAAAACTCCCCTAAAAAAACCCTTTAACAGGGAGAAAAAAGGAAGAAACCTATCGGAGAGCGACAGAGGAGGGATCCTTCTCCCAGGATGGACAGAATGCAATAGATGTAATTTGTACAGAATTAACAACTTAACAGAGATACAACACATTCAATGTATATGACATAGAGGATTCATATAATCACAGTAGTAAGCAGAGTAACGAAGGAAAAAATTAAGACTACTTATACTACTACTTAAGCAGCAATGACTATAGTAGAATGAAAATAATGATATAGGGAATAGTATTAGTAATGTGACTAATAATAATAATCGAAGTAGCAGTGGGTGTCAGCCGGGTCACAGCAGGAGGCACGACCACGGTCCAGGGACCACAACGATTCGTGGAAACCTGCGAGGTGAGAAAGCAAAAAGGGCTTCAGGGTGGAAGCAAAGCCAATTTGCGTAATGGTACAGGTAATAGTAATAGTAATGTGACTAATAATAATAATGGTAGTAGCAGTTGGTGTCAGCAGGGTCACAGCAGGAGGCACGACCACAGTCCAGGTACAGCCACGATTTATGGAAACCTGCGAGGCGAGAAAGCATAAAGACTCCAGGGTAGAAGCAAAGCCAATAAGCGTAATAGAGAGGAGAAAAATATTTGAAGTGTTGTGAGCAGTGACATCTGGTTGGTTAAACTAAAATAGTTAACTGTGTTTACATGAGGGGGGACCAAAGGGGGGGTGCTACGCTTTCGCAACAACGCTGTCGGTTGGGCAGCATTATCAGCTGTTACCAGCATATGAGAGCAGTGCAGCGATTGTGAGCTAACCAGTGGGGCACGCTCACATGCACTAACATGCACGGTCATGCAATATGAGCATACGTGGCCAGCACGACTCTGTCAACAAATTACTCTGCCAAATCTTTACATGTCTAATTGTCTGCTGCTAGTTTAACAACAATGTTCAATATTTAATACAGCTCCTTTTTAAAAATGAGTATGCACTCAGTTGTTCCTTCATGAAGTGATAGAACTAATGGAGTGTTTCTTAGCAGATCCACTTGCTATCATGAGAACAAAGTTGCATGCTTAGTTCATGAGATGACAACCGATCTATCTGCTTGACCCATCTGCAGAGGAACAGCACCAGGTGAAGAATGATCTGTAAAACTGAACAATATTATTTAGCTGAATATCATAGTACTTTATAGCAGTAGGACATCCATTTTGCATGATTGTCTATAGTCTTTTCTGTGCAATCTAAGTCCCAGCGCGCTGAACTGACAATAAAACACAGGAAGCTCTCAGCGGAGCCTACAGGTGTGCTGCATTGTCTTTCCTCTGTGACAGCCCTGAAAGGAGAACATGCTACTCACTGTGGCGAACCTGATTGTAGTGGTGTTATCGACCAGCTCCCTGGTGTAAATTCCCAGATACAGAGCGGCAGAGACAAACGAAGGGAAAAACACTCGAAATCTTTTATCTCCACCGTGCAGCCGACGGCAGGATGAGAGTTCTCCTTTCCCCCAAGCCAAAAACACAGAATACTGGCAGGGATGCAGCTGTTATGTGCTTATTCCTACTAGTCCAAATGAATGCTTTAAACTCAGTCAGTTGTTGTGCACATATATCTGTCGAGAACAAATATCAAGTCAATTCTAAGACCAGTTGTAATTGTATTGGGGGGACTGTGGCTTATGGGGTAGAGTGCTAGTCCTGCAACCACAAGGTTTAAAGTGCCTTGTGGTAAAAACTTTGCCAGACAAAAACATCACAACCATAATAGAAACATAGCATCATGATATGGTTCTGATTACACTGGCAAAGTGCTATTTATTGGAAAAGTACAGCAAAAACTTTAGGAAATGGATTTTTGTTACAAATATTTATTTATATCAAATTTGTATGGTGGAATCTGATGGATCACGTCTTGCCTATCATCAACTGATCGTCTAATCAAGTTTAGTTTTTTGGCTCATTGATCCATCTCTCTTTAAGATTTATGAATCTATAGAGAAAGAATAAATTAACCAAGAAGCATGAGTCAATCGCTTTTCATGTTGTTTCAGATAATGGTCAGTGCTGTTTGTTGTCTGTAGTGCGTTTGTGTGTAGGTGTGTCACTGTTGGTATGAAGTGAATAGAAGATATAGATGGACAGAGAGGCGGGAGAGTCACTGTTAAATCTTGAAATTTCCAGACAACACAACAGTTATCCACTCCATCACGAGCGCTGTCGAGTCTGTATACCAATGGGAGAATTAACAGCTGGCCCTCTGCTGTGGTCAGAACAAACTGGAAGCCTGAAGGCTCTTAAAACTGTGGATATGACAGTGGACTTCAAAAGGAGGCCCCACAATGCCCCCCCATCACTGTGTGGTGTAGATCGGCGACCAAACAAGACTGGAACAGTTTTTTAAAACTAACAGAACACTTTGTTATAGACCTTTTAATTCTTATTTTATTGTTGGTTATTGGTGCTTTTTATATAATATTTATATTTACACCTTTATTTCATTCCCTGTGTATATATCAGGCCTGTCTATTGTTTACCTTTATCTGTCCAGCTTTGTGGTCCTTGTTCCAAGTTGTTATTTCTATTTTTGTGTAAGAACATTGAGAGAGATGCAAACAAACTGAGTGAAATTCCTTGTAGGTGCCCACGTACTTGGTCAATAAAGCTTGAGGAGACGGTTCTTAGCTTGCTTGCTTTTCGTGGTTGTAAATAGAACATCCTGTCCTAATTCGTTTGTAGCAATTTACAGACCAAAGGGAAACGACAGGAAAGCCGCAAACAGCTGTTTCTACACGCCTCCCTCTGCTGATTTTAGAGAATCTTTCTTTAATTAAAAAATATCTAGCACTCTTATAGTGCTACGTTCTCATGAGAGTGCTCTGATTATTAAATGTGTTATTTGATTTGGAAACATTAGCCTTATGTTGTTGTCATTTAGCCATTCTGAGGCTGTGGCCAAGATCCAATGGTCCAATTATTTTCAAATTTCCATTAACATTATTAAAAAGAGGCTGGCATTTATACCAACATAGGCTATATATCATTATTTATTGTGAGAAACCAAGCAATTCTATATAAAATCATACATTCTGTATAGCCAGAATGTAATGATCCTGTTTCAAGGCCACTTCTCTATCAGTCGATTCTTTTTTAAAGACCACACAACCAAAGTGTGTGGAATTTGGATTGTAAACAGCATGTTGGGTGAGCTGCGGACAGTATAGAAAGTTCCCTGCCACTAAGGTGGCAGGGAACTTTCTATAACTGTGAGTTTGTCGAATCAGGCTATTTAGAAGGAATTGTCCAAAAGCCAACTATCCGGGGTCACTCCTAGATACATCTTTGTTTTTTGCCTTCTTGAAAGCTGTTTGTGTGTAGTTCATCAATGTATCCATGTATGTAGGCATTGTCCTTCTGATGTGAATTCAGGATTATTAAAACAGCATTGAGGCAACTAGCTGCAACCAGAAGCCAACCTTTAAGCAGGACGACTCACATCCACAGAGGAGTGACATGTGGGTCTGGAGGTGAGCAAAAGGGCAATGAGGAGCGCTGAATTCTACTTTCATTATGAGCTTGGATACCTCTGCTCTTTCTCTTTATGCTCCTCTTTCATGCCTTTTCCCTCACCCTTTACTTTCCCTGTCCTATTCCACCCCCTTCACTTTTGTGTCTCCTCTCCCTTTCTTTCTTTTCCTGCTTTTTATTTTGTCTGTCTCATTCCATCTCTCCATTCAGACCTCCTCCACCACATCATTGTGTCTCACACTGTAGCCCTCCGGAAAAAAAGAATATGGGAAACGGCAAATCCTGCAGCCTCTTATGGCATCCGTGTTTACCAACCCATAATGCCGTTCTCAAATTTGTTCAGCTCCCAAAGATCGCTCCTTGTGTGCATGTACCCCCCCGCACCTCCACCTTTCCCTCATCGCCCAACAAAGGCAGTGAAAGCTGTATTTTCAGCCGCAAAACCTCCTGCGACGCGTGCCCCCCCCCGATTGTTAAGGTGGTAAGTATGCTCAAGCATCTCGCCGTTTCCTGCTCCTAAACCTGGAGACTAAGAGGGAGTCTGCCAAAAGCAATACACATAGAGAGAGAGAGAAAGGAGAAAGATAGAGAGAGAGAGAGAGAGAGAGAGAGAAAGAGAGAGAGAGGGAGAGAGAGAAAGAGAGAGACGCCTGTCAATGCTGCATCTACACAACCACTAACTCAAGATTAGGCACCGCTTTGAGCTGGGAGGGATTGCAACAACGCACCTTCTTTTACCTTGATAGGTGGTGGGGGAGGGGGTTAGGTGAGGGTGACAGCGGAGAAGAAATAACACAAAAAGAAACATAATCTGCATCTATTCATCATTAAAGAACAGGGCGAAAAGTTGAGGATGTCTCCGACTGGGTTCACCATTGACACCTTGCCAATGCTGGATGGATAATTGAAGTCCTGGGTTTTTCAAAAGGGATGCGCATAAGGGGGGAAGTTATAATACCCAGGTGGAATGAAAGGATGTGTGTTATGTCTGCGAAAACACTCCAGCCAGTGCTTAAGGTCTCTTTAGGAGCCGAGCACACACAGCCGACAATGCCATTTTGCAGTTCTTTGTACCTTCATTCATACAGACAAACCTGCAATCCAGATACAAGAGAAATGGGAAAGGAAAAAACACGCTTGCTAAGACATATGAAACCAACAGAGCAGGGTCAACTTGGTCTGCAGAACAGAATTCACAGTATGTTGCCCAGAAGTCCATACTATTCACAGATACTATTCAAGGCTGACATTCATTCCGCTAGCCAATCAAGTGTTTAAAACTCCTAACTTAGTCGTTAGTAGTTTGCTTAGTGAGCGTACATGCACATGCACAAGAGGTTCACAGGAAGCGGTTCATACAGTTACTGGAGCTGACGCATTTGCATACTACACATGATTTGTGGGCGTGCAAACCCGAAGAGCAGAGCATGCGGCCATGGGCGTTTGGAAGAGGAAACATCTTTGCTCTGGTACAGTTAAGCTACAGCTATTTATAAAGCACACAAGTTGCTTGTCTTTTTCCAATGTATTTCTGACAGTGGTGCTCACTCTCCTACCCTTAGTGGTAGCTAAATGTGTCATTTAGAACAGAACTTGTATTATTAAGATGTTTTTAGGATTACCAATGAATCACAGCGTTTTTCATAAAAAAAGGGACACAAATGGAACTTTTTTATATTTTATGTGTGTTTTGTGAATGTAAAAATCTGATCTAAGCCAGTATGATACAACATTCGGCAGGTGTTGGATAACACAAGCTTAATTTATCCTTACAGAGACAGTAACCCTGTGAGTAACCCTGACCTGTGTGTATGTTTTAGGGGCGGGTATAGTGACTTGAGGGCTCCAGGCAAACCCTGTCTTGTGTTTCTAAAGTACAACTATTAACTATTAATAGTAAAACAATTAATATTACACAGTAAAAGTCCAGCAGAAGTCCTTCAAGTAAAAAGCGAGTGACATGTACATTTTCTGAACAATGTACTTTTAGGTAGGGGGCTCCTGGTGAAGTTGCCAACCATGTCCCTGGTGTTTTATCCAAAACCAAAATGATTTCACTGGTGTTTCTGACCGTGAGTAGCCACAACTTGGGTGTGTGACGCAACTCATGGCAGGTGTATTGCTGAATACTAAAGGAAGCGGACTGTTGAGTGTGAAGTTGTTTGTGTGAGTGGTTCTCGAGAAAGCAGTACCACCACACTCCACAAATCGGTCCATTCTATACTATTCTACCACAATGCAGTGCACAACTGGAATGGACTTAATGCTGCAATACATTGTATAAATTGTTGTTGGTGTTGTTCAAACAGCTTTAGTAGCCCCTCAGAATTTCTTTTTATATTTTTCCATATACATATTTTAAAATTGCAGCTTGATTCAACGCAATACTATATCATCCCCTGTTAGAATAAAACAATGATGGACAAAGCAAGTGATTTATATTGCTATCATCAACTAGGAGTCCTGTGCCATTTTCAATTCGTCACTGTTGCATAGACAAACTGTATTTTCATTAAACAGGAACTTTTTCATCATTGGTGGAAGGGGACACTGACAGATTATTAATTAACCTGCAAAAGCCAACTTCATTGTCCATATACCACTTCTAATAAAACAGTATCTGTTGCCTGTTGAATTTTGTCCATGATATGTTTTTGTACATCTGCCAGATCAGCTGTCAATCAAACATTTCTGAAGTTTATCCGACAGCCTTTTCCTTTCCTTTCAATAATAAAAAAAAGTAGTTACCTGAAAAATGGAGGACTTTTGAGATTTCCGTCTTTAAAAAAATTGCCATTTCATGCCAAATAAGAGAGTATCTGCTGAAATCGGAACAAAAACAGGCAGTATCCTTTAATAGAGTATGGTGAGATGCAATTGATGCCTGAATGACTTCTGTTTATTTTCTACCATTTCCCTTGTTTACATCTTCTCATTTCCTGGCAATTTTCCCTGTGTGAGATTACTCTCCACACTCAACACGGCTGGTGGTTTCTTAGACCAAAACAAGATGTGCTGTCGACTGAATTTCAATTAATATACCTCCGGGATTTTCTTCACTTGATAGGAAGGTCTGTAAAACAAATTAGTTTGGCAGCACGCTCTAAAAATAGGAGAGACGCTGATGTGAGCGGGAAAACTGGGAGCAGAGAGGTCCTGAATGGGTATTTGTTTGAGCTAGAATGACTATTTGTTTCAAGACACACATACCACAAAAAACACAGGCCCTGTGCATGTTCTGCAACACAAGGGAAGCTGGGCAGCAGCCTGCATATGCACACTGTTTGTTTTGGACTCAGTGGCGTCTCATTTACACGTGTTAATTGCAGCTAATTGGTTCTAATTAGATGAACAGGAAACCCTCTGGGACCACTCATACCTTTAATTTGAAGTAAATATCATTAATTAACATATGCTAATTCCAAGCCAATTAACATTAATTAAGAGATGCCAGCAACAAAGGGGGAAAAGCTACCAACTATCAAACATTACTAATGACTCAGCAAAAGGGGAGAGAGGAAACATCACATTGGATGTCAGGGAGATAAGGTGTGAGTCCAGGCACGACTGGCAACCTTGGCCCCTGGTCCCATCACCCTGCATGGGCTCATGCTGTGGCATTGTAGGGGGGGCTCTTTCGGTCTGCCATGTATCATACTCACTGTGCCCACCATCTGCCAGTCCCACTGTTCCTACTACGCCTGCCGTACCCTCCACAGTGTCCACGGACACCCTGCCCAGCGTGCACATAACCACCAACCCCCCCCGCTGATCCCACTGTCACCCGTACCTGCTGCATCCACTATACCAGCCATGCTAACTCCACTCCGACTCCATGCCATACCCGTCAGCATACTCAGCATACTTATCGTGCCAAATCTGACCCGCCCTGCTCGCCGTACCAAAGCTGCCGTGCTCACCGTGCTCACCGTACCTATTGTGCATGCTCTGTGGTACACCTGCACAGGAAACATCCCTGCTGGTTCTGCAGACAGAGGGCATGTGTCTGCCAGGCGATTGAACAGGAGAGATTAGAGGGCTTACTGCTGAGAGAGGGAGCAGAGAGACCGAGGGGGAGGAGGGGGGCAGAGAGAGAGAGATGGAGTGAGACAGAAAGAGGGAGACAGTGACGGTGAAGGCTAGGGAGGAATGAGAATTAGGGAGCGGAGCAACATGCACTTCCATTATCTGGAGACAGTGCAAGAGTTCACAATATACCTACGATATAACTGACTATTGTTACTGGTCAAAGAAAATAAATGTAACAGAGATGTGGATGCTTAATATTGGTAACAAATCTGAAATGCTTTGTCAATTAATCAAATGGGTGATTGACAGAAAATGAATTGGCAACAATTTTGATTATTGAATAAACGTCATTTTTATACCAAACATTTACTGGCTAGCTTATCAAATGTGAATATATGGTGAAGTTCGAATACATTGACTTGGGCTTAAGGAAATTGTGATCGGCATATTTCAATATTTTCTCATATTATGTAGACCAAATAATAAATTAATCAAGTAAATATAAGTCAGATTAAGTGAACTGAAAAACAATCCTTAGTTGCAGCTCTAGAATATTTTTTTGCCAGAAAAACAAAACAGAAAAAACATCATGTTTTATTTGAAGAAAAGTAGGTGTCCTCATGATGAACTGTTTTAAATTCCCACAAAAGAGCCAGCATGCTCTGGCCAAAGAAAAGGGAGCATCTTGGACAGGCCCCCTATCCATCTCATGGCTAATGTGTGTTAGTAACATGCAGCTGATTTCTGTGAAATAAATGACGTGCTGTCAGAAAAGTTTTACACATAAACAGGGGAAGTGGGTATGGCAGCATATGATTGGCCACATTTAAACAGCAAGTAGACAGCTAACAATGAGCCACATATTTAGGCTCTGGGCACATGAACAGGCTGAAGAGAAAGCATCAGTGACAGACCATAGATGGCTGATATGAAAACCTCTGGACTGAAGCAGTTGTAATTGATTCTGCACTTATATCCAATGACATTAAATGTGTTTTACATGCCAAAATATTTTGTATGTTGTCAGGGTGAAAAATATTATGTAAAGCATCACAACTATCCTTTGAAAAAAAAGCTGTTAATAATTAAGAAGTACTTGTGCAAATCAAAACAAAATATATCATCCCAACGAGAAACAAGGAATCGCTGTCCGTCCTTATGTGTGTGTATGTGTCCTTTCCATATCTTGAGAACCGCTCATCTGATCTACTTCACACTTGGCAGGTGTAATGCTGGGGACCCAGGACCGTTCCAAACGTCCTCTAGTTATCACAGATTCAAGTTGAGTGCCTCCCATTGACACCTTCTATACTAATCATTAAGGCAACTATTAACCTTCAATCAGCTAAAAAAAACAATATTTATCTTTTTAATCGAAATGAGTAAACCGGATCAGTCAGATCAGGCAAACAGGTGTATCACCGTAAGTATGTGTGTGTCAGTGTATATTTGTTTGTGTGTGTGTGTTGACCATGCAAGGATAATTTGCAGGTTGAGCAAGGAGGAGCTGTGTGTGTGTGTGTGTGTGTGTGTGTGTGTGTGTGTGTGTGTGTGTGTGTGTGTGTGTGTGTGTGTGTGTGTGTGTGTGTGTTTGTGTGTATGTGAGGGTTAGAGGCTTAAGGGAACTAGGGATGGGAGTAGAGGGATTGTGTGTGTGCATTGCTCCCCCCGTAAGTGTGGGGACCGCCACGTTGCCGGCTGCCAGGCTGCCCACCGAACCATCTGACACACATTCACACCTCGGCCACCATGCCCATGTGCCCATGCGGACAACACTGGCAGACTGTTTACACTGTGTGTGTGTTGGAGTTTGACCGATAAAGCAGGAAATACAATGAGACAATGTAATTAAAGTGTGTTTTGAGTATTTTTAAAGTTGCACTGCAAAGACAAGTCTTTGACCCTATTCTCTTTGACATAATTTAAACTCCATACATATGAACAAATATATAATCGAGTATAGGGCCCATAATGCAGAAAGCAGTTTTGGAAGGTTTCAACCCTAATCCTAATGTCCAGAAGAAGGTTACTCTGGATAACTAACCTCAGACCTCAGTTTTTACAGGGATCAACATAGAAATGCTAAAAGCAATCTACATTGAGGTCTGTGGATTATCGTCTTCAGACAACCGTGGACTACCTGAGTTTACTGCAAACGTGAGGACAACCAATGTGCTAGAATGTAGAGCTGCTTCAGATGATGGTGATGGTGACTTACCATTTTCCTCTTATGTTTAGTAAACACGTCCCACAAAAAAAGTCAGTGTTTTTTCATGTCAGGCAATCTAACGGTAAGTAAGGTAAATGTTTCTAACCAGTGGTGGGAGATGCCTTCGATGATGCCTTAAGTACATTTGAGAGTATTTTTTTTATGTGAAACATAAATGCATAAATTCAATTCAATTCAATTCAGTTTATTTTGTATAGCCCAGAATCACAAATTACAAATTTGCCTCAGAGGGCTTTACAATCTGTGCACATGCGACATCCTCTGTCCTTCCCTCACATCGGCACAGGAAAAACTCCCCTAAAAAACCCCTTTAACAGGGAGAAAAAAAGGAAGAAACCTATGGATTTAGCTGTGACAAAGGCAAGTCTTGTTAGAGTACAAAAAAGTGCTTGTTGGATTGACACATCCTCTGAACCCCTTTAAAGTGGTGAAATCGAGAGGCTACATCAGACAGCTTTTTGAAACTTTCTTAAACAGACAGTCCATCAATTTTGCCACCTTAATACAGGTGATTTGCCCGGTGTGCCACAGTTATTACTGCAACTTTACATGCATACAACTGAATGCAACACCATAAATTACTTCAAAGAGAGACTGAAAGTGTGCACAGCTATCCCTATTCATATGATTCATTTTGTACGACTTCATAGACACACAAAATAATTTGAGTTGTTTGAGATAGATCAAGGTGGCAATAGGATGCACTTTTTCCTTTCAAGTATGGCTTTAGATGACACGTCACATGACCCCTAGGTTGTCTTATGGCCTACTTCTTTGCGTTTGAGCGCCTTGATTTTGATGTGTTGGCTACACATATATAAATAGAGATATTTCATTTCCAGATATGTCACAATGAGACTATTTTACCACGAGTTAACACCCACGGAGAAGCAGAAAATATATTATCAAGATCGTGCTCCGACGATGAACACAATAATATTGACAATGAGCAAATTATCATCAAGAACAGTGGGGTTTCCAATTTTGAGAGCCACATGCTAGAGTTATGCACTGGACTAAACAACCTGTGTTGTTAAGACCTGGCTGAACCTGATTGGTAACATAAACCCAACTCTAAGCTATATTTTTTCTTCACCAGGGTTATGCTAATGCCAGCCTCATGATAATGCCAGCCTCATTACCAAACATGAACCCAGAAGCTTTATGTAACAAAATGCAGGTTTGGGTTAGATAGGAGAATTCTACCACAAGTAAGCTAAAAAGACGGACCTGCTTAAGCTGGCCGGACATGTGCCAGTGCTTTCGAATGTGTGCTCTGGCCTTTGCGCTAAACACTACAGCCCACCCACAGAGGGTGCCTTTATAGATGTTTTGATGAAGTAACTGACCAATTGTGTAAATTTGCATGGGAACATTCCTTCTGGCATTTATGTGTATGTATATTTTATATCTGTGCTTGTTTGTGAGAGACTGCATGAGATGTAGGGACGAATCAAATCGTCGGATGTGTCACTATCAGAGGAGGACGACAGACAGTTGCTTAATAATAAACCCTTCAAAGGCTGTCTGATGTCACACACAGACACACAGCAGCCGCATGGATGAGAGACTATAAGACAAAGACCACCAGAGAGTGAGCGAGGGACAGCGTGAGTCAGGCAGGGAGAGAGGGGGCACTGTTGTTGCCGGCTTCATGAATATTTAGCAGGACTTGTTGGAGTGAAGATAGAGGTTAGGTCTGTGTGTGTGTGTGTGTACATGTTCAAACACATCTCCCATGAGTGTGGGCTCGTTTGTCTGCCTTGTCTGTGCGTATGTGTGTGTGCGTATGTGTGTGTGTGTGTGTGTGTGTGTGTGTGTGTGTGTGTGTGTGTGTGTGTGTGTGTGTGTGTGTGTGTGTGTGTGTGTGTGTGTGTTTTTGATCCATTTGGACACACTAAAACACATTTCTCAAGATTGTATTTGTGCATTTCTGCATATGTATCAACCCTTTTATGGAAGCATGTGAGTGTGGTGGTCTTAGGAACAGCTATTCCCATGGCAACGGCGGTGCTTCAGGTACTATGGACACCTACCTGTGACGAACCCACCACTCCCAAAACCCCTATCCACTCTCTCTGTGTATGTGTATCTTTGTATTTATGCAAAGATGATTAGCAGGTCAAACAAGCAGGCCCCTCTGTTGAGCTAGTTCACCTGCATGTGTGTATGGGGTTGGGGGGCGGGGAGGAGGACGGGTCATTTGGGGGGCTTTCTTTTTCTCCTCAGCATTTTGTCATGGCACACTTGACAAAACAAAGACAACTCACTTTTCTGGCCCTCTGCCACATTTGGTATTCAGGTACAAGTCGAGGCCCTGGCTGCAAGAACCCGATAACACCTCTCTCCATCTCTCTCCCTCTCTCTCTTGGGTGTTGTGGTGGTAGTGAGTGGGGGTGGGGTTGGGTGGGGGGTCCCCTCACTCCAGACAAACCCTGCCATTCGAAATGCAAAGCCTCAGCTGCTGCAAATCCACTGCTCCTGCCCCCCTCCACCGCTACCACCACCCTTCTATTATTTCGTGGGATTTCACAGCTATTTTTGGATGGGCAGGCTAAGCCATCCAAGGATCTCCACTGGAGATATATGTCATCAAAACCTGGCCACCACCCTATGTGGCCATTAACATAAAAATTAAAGAATTATACACAGAAAATGGGAAGCGAATAAATGAATGAATGAATAAATAAATGAAAAATGTATAAATCTCAAAACCATGCAGCCTTTTCTCCTCTCTTTGCTGGTAGAAAGCGACAGGATAAGGCTGTTTGTATCTTATTGGATAATTTTTTTAGAATTGAGACTAAACACATGCTAACAAATGACTAAAAGAAAGACAGAGATGGGAACAAGTCATGAGCGGTTTGTAGGGGATGGGAGGGAGAACGTACCATGCTAGCCCGAGCATCATCAAGGTGTCTCATTGGTTTATATGCTGGATATGGATATGCTGACCACATACTGTGCAGCAGAAAGCAGTCTGTCCAAGAAGGGATCTGATGCAATTCTTTCAATTAAGGTTTTATAAAATAAGCCTTGAGTGTCTCAGAGAGAGCAATTTTCAAAATAAAAGCAATTAAAGCCCCTCGTGTGTGACACACATGACATTCTTTTGGATGGTTTGGAATTGTTTGATTTGTGTTTATTGTGTTTTTGGTGTTTTTGGTGTAACCTGAACAGAATTTGCTTTATATTCATGAAAATTATTCTTTAAGGAACTTTTCTTCATTGATTATAAAAAGTCATCACTGTCATGAGCTAAGGAAAGAAAATCCAAAGCAGATTCACAAGGCAGAGAAACAAAACCAGTCTGACTTTCAAGGCTAGTTGTTGAACTTTTGTAGCTGGTGGGCTAATCAATCAGGTGGTAGCCAGCCAGGAAGAGTCACTAGTCAATCACTTTATATTTATATATATAGCACGACCATTATAAGCATGAACATGTGGTACATGAATGTGTGTTAAACCCTGAAACAGGGGCTCATACTTCTGTCAGTAGAGCCGCAAGCTATAAAAGCCTTGACAACGACATATTGATTGATTGACATGATTATGTATACAGCCAAATCATTGTGGAATTATAACGCATGCTGTATTATTTATTTTTAATTAATAAATAATTTAAAAATAGTTCAAATAATCAAATAGATGGGGTGAAAACCTAGATAATTGGGTAGTCACTTTTGGAAGCATAATTAGAAGGCAGAAAACAGCAACACAGTAAAAAATAATGTTCATATGCATATATAGTGTCCATATTTTAGTAGGATGTGGGGTATTTTGAGAATATAATAATAGCAGCTCCATATACACACAGAACGGATATATTGGTCTAACCCTAGTCCCTTCCATCAGTAGTGAAGGAGCAAAAGTAAACCTGCTGGTGTTGTCGTGCTGCTTGCTGTGTCTGAGGCTGTGTCATCTCTGCTTCTATTTGCAAGGTGTTTATTCTTTCAACGACTTGAATGTTTGCCCAGCTGGCACAGACTCTGACTCTGGCAATGGCAATGCACCACCTCCCCTGAGGGGCAGACGGATCTATGTCCTCACTCACTGGTGTGTGTTTGTGTGTCTTTTTGTGTGTGTGTGTGTGTGTTGTGTGTGTGTGTGTGTGTGTGTGTGTGTGTGTGTGTGTGTGTGGGGGGGGGGTTCTTGGTGGGAGGAGTTAAATAGGGGGAGCAATGCCGGTCACCCCCCCCCTTGTCATCCCCTCTGCACCATCTCCGCCCCACACTCTTTACCAGAGAGCATGTGCAATGTCTGCTGAGGCACAGGCAACTGCAAGTTGACCTGCATGTGTGTATTGATGCTCATCCAAAAGCTGCCACCACTGCCATATAGGCAAGGCGTCGTGTGTCCCCCCCCCCCCCCCCCCCCCCATCCCCCAGCCAAAGTGGGACGGCTTAGCCCCACATAATCCCTATTGACTGCCTCTTGCTTTGTCTGCCAATTCCAAGCATTGGATTTGTCTCACTCGATGATGCGCTCCACTCCACTTCTCCCACATTAATCCATACTGTTATTACTTTTCAATACCAATGCTAATTATTGTCCCCCCCTGCCATCCTACCCATCCAACCCCACCCTGACATTGCCACACATACCGTTTTGGACGTAAAACAACGGCAAAATGAGAACAAATGAGTTCAGAGCCATTGACGAGAGGCCAAGGATGATAGCGATAGAGTTAAACCCATCCTTTAGCTGCTGACAATCAACTTGCGGCTGCAAAGCGAGTGTGAAATGCAACATGGGATACAATGCTGGGCGAGGCAGCATGGCGACATGAGGATGCCATCCTTGCGAGATGTGCCACCCTTTTGCAACAAACTGCATGTGTGTGTCTGGCCCACAAGATTGACATACTCTAATTTAGCTAATTTACTTCTATTCTTCATTATTCTTATCACTTTGGTAATTTTTACATTGGACATCCAAAATATCACTCCTCACTCATCGAACAGCCATTACTGTGGCATCTTTTTCTCTAAGTATGCAGTATATTTAGTTTGTGTGAGTGTGTTTCTGTGGGTGGCACACTTTTCTTTGTCTGTTCATCCTTGTTTGCCAATGCTGGTCAAACAATGCCGTTCTTTATGGTTCATTTGTGTACATTTTTCCTAGGAAAAAACTATGCTGGCTGAATTGAACGCACTGCAGCTTGACAGTCACTGAAGTGTTTTTCAACCTGGGCCTTAATTTCCCATGTTTTTGTCACTAAGTTACTTTTTTTCATCAACAACTTTTAAAATTGGTCCAGTATCGAATGTGAACGCTGCAGCAGGCAGCTGCGAAACAGGCTGCAATGTAATTGATTGCAGCAACTGTCTGCAGAACGCGGAAAGTATGCCCGAGGCTATAGGATGCATTAGCACAACTATCCAAAACTTCAGTGTGTCCATATCCAACAAAGGTAGTCTATGAAAGCTGTGCAAAGTGTTGCTTGTCATTTTGTTGATACAATTTGGAAATGCGCAATTTTTTTGCCATGCTTTCTGTACTCCTACACAATAAACTCTTCCCAGCACTCCTCAATCCAATTGTCACTTACATTTCTAATATTGTATTACCTCTCCCTAGATTTCAGAAAAACACTTCTTCTTGAGGAGGACTTGCTAAGACACAATAACAAACAACTTCTCCATAGGGTCCTTTCCATAATGTTGTCCGACACTTATAATAACGATCTGAGACTGTCAGTGCAAAAAAAATGCTCATACATTGATGGTGCAGAATTGCCCCAAAGGATTACATTGAAGCCTGTTTAATGGTAGTTACAAATTGTAACTCCAGATTTTATGAGTATATGCTTAGCCCTCTGAGAGCTTGGGCCTCTCCTACATTGACACCTTAGAAGCGGCATAAAAGCTGCATAAAAGCGGCATAAAAGTGCTGTGTGACTATAGTAGTGTTCTGAATTTAAACCAGCATTCCTTAAGCTGGAGAAGGCCCCAGAGGGCCCAACAGCTTAGAGGACATTGCCTAAACTCATTGAATCTTAAATAACAACATGTAACTATTTTATAAGCTTCGACTCTTAGAGCTGTTTTACTGGGTTAAGGGAAGAGTGGATGTTGTCTATTCACCACTGTGACACCTAGGATCACAAGGAGACAAAAAACAATAAACAGTAGATGCCACGTAAAAAAGAGCCGGGAAGGCACTGACTGTGCCATGGTTAACACAGCCCTGTAGTGATAAAAAATATATCACACTCTTTTCACAGAGAACTGTCATTGCAGAAGAGTGGGGACCTCAATTCTTAACCTAACGGTGACCATGCAGCCAAGTTAATACGTGAATATCAAAGGCGCACCGCTTGATACGTGCCTTGAAGCGCCTGATTGGGCAATGCTTCATTTACCGCCTAAAATTTTAATTCTTAATGACAGAGCAGATTGCGATACATCTAGCATACAGAAACAGATGAAAGGGACTGGAGAAGCCAAGGATGCCACTGAGCAGATGTCTGCCACTGCCATGAGGATGAAGCTCTCATGGAGTGTCATCGGATGCCCTGCAGAGGCTCAATTCATGCTGCACTGTAGGCCAGTGTGAAGGCGTCAAACAGCCAGTAGGACGGACGCTGTTTTGACAGAGCCACGTCTTGAGAGTGCCCTCTGTAATGAATGAACAGCTGTTGCGTCTTTATAGTGTTTAACGTGTGTGTGACATTCTGAGACAAAGTGCCCCTGGGCAGAGTTGATGAGATTCTTCTTCTGTCTCATTCTGGTGGGCCTGATCTCCATCCATAGCCTTCAGGGCAGGGCAGGGCAACTGTTGATGGGGCCAAATTGTTATTTACCTACATTTGAAGGTAGTTTAACACAAGAAACATGGGACATGACATGGGCTCTCAGCATCTGTCCACACACCGGCACTGAGAAGCACACAAGCACACTATAGTAGACGGGGCTCCAGTACCTTGCATAGTGTATGCCCCTGAAGGGGGCAGCCCTGATTATTTCAAGGGCTCCTGTTAGGCGACCAGGCATACAGTCCTGGAAGTTGAGGATTGCCCATTCCAATTGAGTGTGTCTTTGCGCCATGGAAGCTGCCACGGTTTCCCGTGAGTAGCTACACCATGGTTGTTGCTGTTCATGAGTTGTAGTGGCACTAGAATGACTGCTAGAATGTTAGAGGAAGAAACAAATACAGGAAAGCTCTGGATCAGGGGCACTGAAAATTCCTTTACTCCTAGAGGAGGGTGGTCAAGTGAACCACAGTTGGTATAGTGCATTCTCAGGGCTTCAACGCTGCTTCCATACACTTGGAGAAAGTGCACAGAACCCTAGAATAGCCAGAAAACAGTCAATGTACTGATCTGTTGATACTGATTGCGGCCAGCTTGTAGCCTTCTCTGAAGCTGTGAGGACCGAGTGTTTGCATCCCATAGCCAATGGGAATGCTGCCCTCAAATGGGCCGGTGCTGGCCATGGTGATGGAAAATTTGAAGTAGGGACTAAACTGCGCTAGCTGCATTGTGACTAGTGTGTGCAGTGGAGAGTCGATGATATGTTTGGGAAAAGTGTGTCCATCAGACTCATGCCCGTCACAGCGGTCTTCATCTGGGATGTCTGGGAAACTGCAGACGACAAAGTCCAGCTCTTCTGCCGTTAAGGTATCCTGACAGTCTGTTTTACGCCACACCACCTTCAACATGAAGTGCCCTGAAGGCCTCCACTTGTCACCGCAGCTCCTCCAAAGGCAAGCAAGCACAGAACTGGGAAGCCGCCTGCTTTGTAAGAGCTAGCCCAGCGTGGACAGCGCCATGGAAGCTCTTGCAGCTGGGATGAAGGTCCAAAGGAAGGATATATTCTCGCCTTGCAGGTTGCCAGGAATCGGGGATATATTTGGACTGTCATTGTGCCACCTGCTGAGGCCCTGCTGACACCCACTACTACTACCACTATCATTATTAGTCACATTACTATTATTATTCCCTGTACTATTACGCTTATTGACTTGCTTCCACCCTGGAGTCTTTGTGCTTTCTCACTTCGCAGGCTTCTATAAATCGTGGCTGTACCTGGACTGTGGTCGTGCATCCTGCTACGGCCCTGCTGACACCGACTGCTACCACCATTATTATTACTAGTCACATTACTATTACTATTACCTGTACCATTAAGCATTTTAGCTTTACTTCCACCCTGAAGCTCCTTTTGCTTTCTCGCTCTGCAGGTTTCCATGAATCGTTGTGGTACCTGGACCGTAGTCGTGCCTCCTGCTGTGAGCCAACTGACACCCACTGCTACTTCGATTATTATTGTTAATCACATTACTATCCCTATTTCATAATTATAATTCTACTATAATAATTGCTGCTGTTGTTATAAGTAGTCTTATTATATGAATCATTTATGTCATATACATTGAATGTGTTGTATCTCTGCTATGCTGTTCATGCTGTACACATGACATCTATTGCATTCTGTCCATCCTGGGAGAAGGATCCCTCCTCTGTCGTTCTCCCATAGGTTTCTTCCTTTTTTCTCCCTGTTAAAGGGGTTTTTTAGGGGAGTTTTTCCTGTGCCGATGTGAGGGTCCCGGGACAGAGGATGTCACATGTGTACAGATTGTAAAGCCCTCTGAGGCAAATTTGTAATTTGTGATTCTGGGCTATACAAAATAAACTGAATTGAATTGAATTATAGCCAACCTGGCAGCCGGTAAACGGACAGACACAGCTGGATGTCTTCATCTTCTTTTCTTCTTAACTTGTTGACTGCTTGACGCTGCAGAAAATGTGGGAGCAGAACTATGGTCACATAACACTTATAAGAGGGAATGTAAAAGAGGCGCACATTTAAAGCTCTCTCTCAAACAATATTTGATTTATTTAAAAAATAAGTCCCTTGGACAAAAACATGGGAAAGTACAAGCAAGCAATTTAAAAAAAAAAAATTGACAACATATACCTTGCATTTAGTAAAAATAATACTGTAAATAAAACAAAGGCTTGCAAAATAACAAACATATTTGCCAATTGGACAAAACATATACAGTACATCATAGAGAAACACACTGCAAATAGAGCATTGCTGTTTCTTCTGTATTTGCAGTTTGACATTATAGACAGACTTACAGCATTGCTGTTTTTTCTATAATGTCAAATGTTGGAAAATTTGCTAACCTAGTTTGGTTTAGTTTTAACACTTGATCATATGATTTGTATTGTATTGGAGATACTGGCTATACATCATGACTTTGTCTGAAATAACTCCTTAATTACCTTAGTTATTCCCACAGCACTACCATTATCCATTTCCTTATATCTAGCATGTTCAAAACAGCTGTTGAAATTGAAAGTTCGAGAGCAAGTTAATAAGTGAACTGTCAATTAGCTAGATAAAGTAAAATCACACAGTTTGCCATACTGACATTGTGTTAATATAAGTACTACATTAACTCTGTGGTAACTCAAAATACTCTGACGTAATATGTACAGCAATTACTTAATATTGTATGCCAGAACTTTTTATTCATTTATTTATTTTTCAATCAAGTTTGTTTCTGTAAGGAGACTCATGCCAGAAAATATACTGATGGTATAAAACAAAAATGCTTCTTTTTTGTGCAATGACATTTTTTTGGGGGGTATTGATTTTTGCCATTAGATTTTCCATTGCCTTTGGTAAATATTAGCATTTAAACATTTTTACATTGAATTGGCAAGTTGTTGCTGTAGGCCATGCTAGAGTTGGAATATATTGGATGTACATCAACAATTACCTGGATTACTTTTGATAAAATAAAAGTTATATAAGGCCTTAAACAGGCCCTATTGTGCTATTTTCCAGGTGCATATTTTTATTTCAAGTTACAGTTACAACATGTTTACATGCGTTAATGCTCATAATCCTCCTTCTTTTTCTCATCCTGGCTGTCCTGCAGCCCCTCTTCTCACCCTCTCTCTGAAATGCTCCGTTGTAGCGCTTGCTCCTCCCTCCAGAAAGCAAAGTCTGCCCTGACTGGTCAGCTAGCCCGCTCTGTTGTGATTGGTCAACGTTTCACATTTAAAAAAAATCTAACTCCAGAGCATGACAAATGGAAGACAGGTCCCCATGTGATTTGAACCCAGGCCTCCTGGGTGCAAGACTGCTTTCATAACCACTGCACCATGGAATTTGAGAACTTCAACTTCGTCTCTCTCTTTTGTTGTTTGAGGGCCAACCTAGCCAGAGAGTTTTACGTCACTTCCGTAACATTATGACCTCATAGAGTTACAGAAGTGAAGGAGAGAATTCAATAGAGCTGTTTAAGGCAGCTCAGGAGCAGTGTTCCTGAGGGGGAGGGTAACTCCTTTTAGGTGTGGACTTCAGGTTTTACACTCTATGGACCTTTTACATGTACAAAAATATATATAACACACTAAAGAAGAGGGAAAAGGTGGAAAAGCATAATAGGGCCACTTTAAGATCGTGAGACCTTAATTTACAGCACCTTTACACAGGATGCGTCACAGAAAATATATGATCTATTTAAGACAATCCAGCTGCCTTGCTGAAAAGTCTACAGTATTTTGTTTTAATATTAGCCCTATTTCTTTTGTTTGTTTTCTACTGAATGCTGCAAAAAATGCAGGTGACCTACACTCAATAATGTGCCTTAAGGCATCCCGTGTAGACACAAACAAATAATGAACATGTTGGCACTGATTTGCCAACATGCTGCCAACAACTCTTGAGTAAACATTGTGTTAGAAAGAGTCTCTTTTTTATCATAAAATGATACAGTCCTCAATATGGAAAAAATCATAAAAGTGATTACCAAGAAACTATGAAGCTTTCTTTTTCATGTACCTTCTTTCACTCCAGTGAGTTGTTGTTAAATCAAACAACTTCTCTTGTAACACTTATATGTGTTTGCATTCCTCATATACATACAGGTACTTTGGGAGTAGTGGGCGGCTGCATCAACTGTGGGTTCATTGTTGTGCTCAACATGCAGACAGTAGGTGGCAATGCACCGCCAACCTTTTGGTCAAAGGATAACCCACTGAGCCCCTGTAACACAACCACATGTCGACAAAGTCCCCTCAACGCAACCTGGAGGTTCACGGCCCCAACTTAAAGAACCAGACTCATTTGTCATGTTATATGTGAATAGTATAGACAGACAAAATTGAATTGCAGATGTGTGTTTGTGTTAATGCTCAGTATTTGTGCGAACACACCTCAACTGTTAAATCTTACGATTACACTGTAAGCATCCTAGCTGCTCCAGGAGGCTCTGACCCGGTTTACCTGTCTCCAAGAGCTCCAGGGGTACACAGGCCTCCAGGACAGGTTGTCCATCTGTCACTGATCCCAGATGAGTCCTGTTAAGCAGCTTTGCATTGGGCACAGCTAGTAGCAGCCACAGTTGCTCAGGCTACAAAGAAGCTACTGCCAATGGTGGAGCTCTCTGCTGTGCGTGTGTGTGTGTGTCTCTGTGGGGGTGTTTGGTATAAATGTAGTTCTGGTCAGTAGATATCTGGATTCTGCTGTCTGCAGGAACTGTATATGCCATCATAGTGCCATAGGCTCAGATCTGGTTCAAGTGATGTTCCAAATGGTGCACAAGAAGGTGTGTGCTACTTTAAATTACTGAAATCCTGTCTCTTTTGATCTAGGTAGATCTAGAATATTGTGCCCTCAGCTTTAATATTATTTTTTAATATGTAAGTCCTTTAAAGGCGACAGTAAACGCCTTATCTCATCAGCCCAGCGACTTAAACAATATCATTGGCTTTGTGACCACCATCAGATTAACATATAAAGTCAATGAAAACCAATCAAACAGGAGATATTAAGCTAATGTGACGAGTCACGTCTTTAAACTTTAAACAGAGCATTGTTTATTAATAATGATGAATAATTGAAATTTCTCCACAAAACTTTTTTCAGGCACTGCTTTTTTAGAAGACTTGTGGTGTTGCTCTAGTCTGAAAGCTCGTGGTTCCAACCTGTCAGGTGTTGGAAAGGTTCTTGTCAGTCATGTATTGTACAGCCTGCTAAAGTTGGCCTCTTTCTCAAGTAAATGTCTGCTAAGCCCTGCCAGAACACAATTAGCAAAGTGTAAATTGTTGGCTGTCTTTTTGACATGAGAGACAGCAGATCTCCCATTCTCAAATATATGATCATCTGTTGCTGAAAAAAAATCAAAAAAGTATATTTGAGGTGTCCATGCATTCTTGTTTGACTGGACACTGTATATTGTCTCAATCAGTTGCTAGGGGTTATTACTGACTGAATGTTTATTATGTAAAGATATACTGTACATCTTTAATAAAGTATCCTTTTCAGTTTAATATGACTTTTATTTTTGCGTACACCTTCAGGGTCCCTAAAGCCTAAATCTATACCACTTTCCCACTGGAAAAAAACAACAAAGAACACTGACAACCACTCACATCTTGTTTTTGTCTTTAGTGGGAAAATTTACATTCAGCATTCATCCCCGTGACAATTGACTCCTCGGTAGTCACAGGTATTTATCGGCTCCAGCTCCAATCAGCAGTGATGGAACTGGAGCCGATAAATACCATGTGTGCTACACACAGTACGTGTAGAAGAAATGGGAATAGCCACTTTCCCAGCCAGTGCCAAAACAACACACCACTCACCAGGAACACACAACAAAGCCATTCTATGGGATGATAGAGCTCCACTCCACTGGCTCAGCATGTATAAAGGCAGTTAGGAGGTGGGGGCAGACAGACGGTCAGACACAAACACACACATACACACACCTTGAGTGTGTCCAGTTGGCTAGTCAGAGAGGCTGTGTCCAGGCTGGCCTCGATCCGATAGCAGGTTACCCTTAATGGTCAGGCAGCACAGAAAGAGACAGCTAACAACCCGCCTTTGTCTTATCACCAGCCACTAGCAGCCTAGGCACCTGCTTCCCTCCCCCAGCACACACACACACACACACACACACACACACACACACACACACACACACACACACACACACACACACACACACACACACACACACACACACACACACACACACAACACACACACACAATCCGCCTGACAATTCCAATTTAGTTTGCAGTGACAAAGTTTGGACTGGACCCATTCCATCCACATAATAGACATGATATGTTGACTGTCCTTGTCAATTGTTTTTTAATGTGTGAAGCTCTTTTATCCATGCTAAAGAATAAGTATTATAAACAGTTACGTAGGTTAACATTACATGGTCAGCATAATGTATGTGCTTTTTTTAAAGTTAGGGTAAAGAAAATTCTTACTTCATTAAATCTTCTTACGATAATCAGAGTCTGCATTATAGATGTTGGCTGCTTGTTGCATGTTAGATAAGGACCATGAAAGATTTGACCTAATACAAATAGGCTATACCGTAGTGAAGATAACAATCCTCTGATGTGGTGCCCCGAATATGGAAAACAGGGAGAAATACCTTCCAATTAAATCTTTGCTAAGTGTTGCACCTGGAACACAGACTGACCAATCATAGTGTAGCATCGACCAGGTCCAACCAGGCTCTGACATCTGTCCGGTTGTGCTCCATGGAGTCTCATGAAATCCTTTTAGAATGTTAGGCGTTTCCTTGTCATGGTTAAACATTGTGTAATAGTGATACTTGTCACCCGCAGAGGTTGGAAGTAATTTTTTACTTAAAACAGTGTAACAGTGAATAAAGACCTACCTGGCTTTAAAGAAACAGTGTTGTTCCTTCATTTAATTGTCTTCTGTCTGCATGGCCAAATGTTGTGGTGGCTTATTTGTAGACTGTGATCTGAATGCTTTGGCTTCTATATTTAATTATTTAACCTGCTTTTGCTGCTGAAACAGTTTGACAGATTTGTATTTTTTCCCAAAATGTTGATACTTTTTATGCAAGGAGTGCAGTTAGTGACAGTGTGGGCTCCATTAAAGCTCTTACAGCTTCAGAAGTAGGGTGCAGGGCTTTGCAAAGGCTCAATTGCTTCCTTAATCACCAGGGGCGCAGTCCTGCTGCTGTGTTGTGCTTCACCTGGCAGGTTGTTGTTACATGAGTGTGAGTGAGTATGTTGTGATGTTTAAATGAACTCCCAGATGGACTATGTTTTTACTTTGTGGTTACATTTTTGATACATTTGTATCTAGACTGGATCATGTATAGAATATGCCAACCCTACGGTGAACCCAAGTGTAAAAACAACACCTTTTTTTTTTACAAAAATCACAAATTTCACAAAATCACAACATTTCACGAAACACACACTTTTAAAAAACACCACATATGGACTCATACTTTTCAGAAATGTGCTTCAGAGTCTGACCCAGTTTTCTGGTCTTTCTATTGTGTGGCCAACCATGTCAGAGGCAGCATTAAAATGCAACAGGACCAAATAAGAGGTTTTGCCTGAAATTGTTTCTAGATGATAGGGGTGATGGCCAAAACTAAAATAAATAAGCCAATGGTTTTATGAATTAAGAATTTCCTTTTCGCTACACTTTAAGAATATATTTAATGGCATTAATTTGTTCAGTCGAAAAGGTTAAAAAGGGAAGAATGTTCCAACTCTTGCTGTGTTTACTTATTTTAGAGTACATAGATTTAATGCTCTCTCACAAAAACCCATTGTAAATAGCTCTCATACAATACGACTCAATGCTTTTACAGTGTTAAAGGGAAAGTATGGATCCTAACACTGCCATTCAAATGATAATTTCCAAAAATACGAGAGAGACAGTTGAAAGACAACTAAAACACAAAATGTGGTAAGCTGTCTTCATTTGTTTTACACATCAACAGTACAGCCCTGACATGTGAAAGAGCCTCCGTCTCATTACTGCCATTTCCTTTGAGATCCCTTTGAGCAGCAGATCACGTACTCTGACCTAAAATACAAGGTTTCTGAGGTACACCCACTGTGTGTGTATTTGGCTCGCTATGATGGCTACAAACTACCTTTCCCCTGTAACGTATGCGGGGTGTTGCTGTGTGTACCGGGTAAAAAAGCGGTCTACATGGGTGAATAATGTGGTGGTGAGTTGTGTGAATGTGGTTTTGTGTTTGTGGTGGGGGGGATCAAGGTGCAGTGGAGCAGATAGCTCAGCTCTATGCATACTAAAACCATCATCGCCACCGGCAGCAAAGATAGAGCTGTGGGGTAGAGGGTGTGCGGGGGGCTGGTGGTGGTGGTGGTGGTGGTGGGGAGGGGGTGTGGGAAGGAGAGCGAAGGAGGGAGCGACATAGCACCCCAGGGAGCCCCTTCCTTATCGCACCTCTCGGCTCAGTTTATCTGATTAAACATGACCGGCAAGACAGAGGTAGAGAGAGACAGAGAGATGGAGAAAGAGAGAGATGGAGAAAGAGAGAGATAGAGAGATAGATAGAGAGAGAGAGAGAGAGAGAGAGAGAGAGAGAGAGAGAGAGAGAGAGAGTGAGAGAGAGAGAGAGGGATTTGTAGAATACTGAGAATTGGGGGAGATGGTCAAACTTAGTCAAATGTATCTTCCATTCAACCACAGTCACTGGCATCACTCAGATGTTTGTGGTGATGTAGAACAGATTGTTGGACTGATATGAAGTGATTGTTTTTTTTAAAGCTAGGGTTGGTACAGTTGAGGATCCAGCAAGAGTACGCTAGAGTTAAAAAAGTATCCAACCGATAAAACCTAGCCCATTGTTGTGAACTCTTTTCCAATGAAAGTTGCAAAATCTAGAGAGAAAGTCGCCAAGTCCGCAACAGACCATCTACTCAGGCCCCCTACAAAGCCACTCCCCCAAAATGATCATGATGAACGTAAACATGAAACATGGCTAATGTTAGTACTCACAGCTGTCACGCTGCAGCTTGGGGAAGACTCCTGTGAAGCACATAAAGAACTCAGGCGGAGTAATTTTGTCAGGGCCAAATTAAATGATTACTGTCAAGATCTGGAGAAAATTTCAAAAAATATATATAAAAAAATAAGGATGACTATCCCTAGCTTTTATCCACATTTGAGAGTTTTAATATGTGTTCTGGTCCTCTGGATTCAAAAGGTTTCACTCTTATTGGCTATAAAGTTACAAAGTTCAAAAAAAATTACAGTGCAGTCATAGTTCAGTCAGAGATGTGATGGTTAGCCCAATTCTCAGTGAACGCAGATATGTGGGAAAGGTTTTGAATGTGCAGAAAGTGTTAGACATGAGCAGAAATCTTGTTGAAACATATATGAGCTATTAAAGTCCAGGGTTTTATAAATTAATTAAAATGATAGGTGCCACGTGCACATTTAAAGAGGTTTCTTCCCCAAAAAAGACACAAAAGAGGAGGGAAAAGTAAAGCATGTGTTGACTCAGCGGGATAACATTAGATGAGAGAAGCTGAACAACATCTGATAGCAATACAGAATGCCTGAGAACCCTACTGTATTATATTCCATTATATCTTGAATTTTAGGGATCACTTGACACCTGCATATTGTTTTCCTTAACAAAAATAAAGACACTTCCACCATAAATTGATGCATTTAAATGTACCAGAATGCAGGAAATTAAGTGTTTGACACCTAAAGCTTCCCCGAGGAAAGCACAAATTCGAAACCTTTGAAACCTTCAGCGCAGAGCGAACTTGACAGACCTGCCAGCGAGAGTTTGCATTAGAATTGAGAAAGTTTAAACTGCCTACATTATAGAACGTGCAGTGTTGGGATGTAAACTGGACTCTGTTGCTTCCTTCTACTATCAACGCAAACATTCCACTAGATACTCTTGTATGTTTAACAACCATTGCCAATAAAAAGCTAACATCGACATAAAAACTTAAAGATGCTTAATAATTCATGATTCTGATACATCTGCTAACAACAGTGTCCTCTGTTTCAAACATGTATGGCTGAATCCATCCAATCTTTCTTCTAATGGAGAAAAAAGACCAGACGCCATAACTATTGTTTCAGATCTGGAGCCGGTTGCAGAGCTCATCTTGATTTACACTTCTCTTTCGTCGTGGGCAGGGCGAGGCCAAATCTAGAATTCCACAACTAGGAATGAGTAAATGTGCTTCCAGCACCTTTTCAGAGGTGCTTTTCTTTATTTTCAATGTTTCATGTTAATTTTTTTTTTTTTACAACAGAGTATTGTTACATATTTAAAAACGTGTTTGGAGGGAGCTCTGTCTCTGTTTCAGACATGATGTCCCGCTGACATTTTGTTGTTAGAGGCGTCTTTCACTTGCAACAGAATATCAGTGTCGCGTCCACGATGTGCCGACAAGCAGTAAAAGTCTGTGACAAAATTCATACAAATCTCATAGGAATATAATTATTGCTGGGTACACTCTGAGCATTTGGAAATGATTCAAATCCAATTAATAAAGAAGGTAAGCACATGAACCCAAAATGGAAATGGATGTTTGCAATGCAAATACAAATTGGCTTACAGGAGAACATGATTCTACAAAGGATTCCAAAAAGAGAAATAAAAATAAAAATACAAAAATGGTGTAGAAAGTAGACTTTGGTTAGGTTGCATGCATAATGAACACACATGTTTTTCATGGTGTTTAGTCTGGTTGTATTTATGATTAAATATTACAAATAAATATATAAATACAGAGCTGGAAAGATGCTTAATTTCCACATTTTCCCTCCATTTCCCATCTGTGTTCAGTCTGGACTCATCATCTACAGCCTGGAGCGGATGGAGGTTGTGTGTGTACACACATGCACAAGCATGTGTGTGTGTGTGTGTGTGAGACAATGATAAGGTCTTAAGGTCTCGCGACCGAGTGTATGTATAAAAAGCAGAAGGAAGAATGCCTCTGTGTGTGTGTCTGTGTGTGTGTGCGTGCGTGTGTGTGTGTGTGTGTGTGTGTGTGTGTGTGTGTGTGTGTGTGTGTGTGTGTGTGTGTGTGTGTGTGTGTGCGCATGGACATCCACGTCACTGAGAGGGCCCAGGGGACAGCCCAGACTCCTCAGCCTCCTCATGATGATTGATGCTGGCGGGCCCCACACGCCCCGGCCGCCCAGCTAAATTAAAAGCCTATTTTGTAAAGTTGTAAAGAGAACAGAATGGTTGGAGGGTTGCTACGTGTATGTGTGTGTGTGTGTGTGTGTGTGTGTGTGTGTGTGTGTGTGTGTGTGTGTGTGTGTGTGTGTGTGTGTGTGTGTGTGGGTGGGTGGATGGGTGGGTGGGTCACAGCCGGGCCGCTCTCCAATGTCTTTAGTATCATCAACCCCTCAGAGGATAGCCAGAAGGGGGTCTCCTCCAGGCCTGATGCTCTTTCTCTCACTCGTTCTCTGTCTCATTCAAACACTCACACACACACAGGAGCACACACACAAATACAATTAACACCAAGTGAAAAAATTTGCAGGATGAAGTACGTTTTTCATTTTACTTTATTACTGCATTATCAAAACTACATATCAAAAGACACTTGTATTACATTATATTTTATTATTTTATAGGAAAAATCTAATTTACACTTCCCCACCTGATTCATATCGGGATAAAATGATTTTTTCTTTGTTTCATTGTTTTTGTTTTGATTGTCATTTGGGTGAAATTATTCTTTAAAATGTCAGTATTCTTTAACTAGATAAATTAGATTGGTACAAATACCCCCCAAAATGTACCCCTACCTTATTACCTTATGTTGGGGAATATGAATATATGATCAAATATTCCATGCTGACTTTGGCTCATTTGAGACTTTTTGATACCTGATACTATAGACACATTTTGGTCAGTACTCAATAATAGTATTCTGTGATACCCAGCCCAACAGAGTATAAACTGAAATGAATGAAATATATGGAGGCATTGCGTGCAGGAAAAAGTATATTCTACAGTGTACAACACTAATTTATGCTTTGGAAAATTAGCAGCAGTGATGTAAACAATTTTTGATTTTGCTAAAAACATGTAAACACAACACTTTGACATTTAACAAAAAGCAAGATAAAGAATATAATGAGCTGTCTACGTATTTTCTGGTGCATTCGCTTCATATTTACCATTTAAAAGAATATATATCAAATATTTGTATAATTATTTGTATAATTCATTTTTTTTCTCTGACCACGTGCTTGTAGGTTTTAATTCTGAACTTTGACAGCCACTCAAGGATGTGACACTCACTTGTTTGTATATCATTTGCAAATCATTTATCCTCAATGTGAATTTAATTGACCAGACATCTCCAAGGACAAACACACACACACACACGTCTGCCTTCATGTCACCCTCCGGCCATTCTTACTTTCTGCCTTCAAGCCATGCCAGACATGCCCCCCCCCCCCCCTTCTGTTGCTGGCAGCAAGAGGTGAGTGGAGTGACAGCCCACCCTGAGTATGGCCAACCAGCAGGTCACGCACACAAACACACTCACAAAACAGAGGTCAAGCCTGTGTCATCTGGGGTGTGGAGGCCAGCTGAGGTGCATTTGACTAATTTGTGGTCTGTGTGCGTGTGTGTGTGCGTGTGTGTGTGTGTGTGTGTGTGTGTGTGTGTGTGTGTGTGTGTGTGTGTGTGTGTGTGTGTGTGTGTGTGTGTGTTGTTGTTTGTTGTTGTTGTCGTTGTGTAACTGCTTTGGTGATGTAAGGAAATCCTTTCAGGTCAACAAGGTTCTTTTCAGTTTAAAAAAAAATTGTGTTCAAAGTTTCCAAAACTCAAAGTTTTCCAAAAATTCAGAATCCATGCATCGCTTAAAGTATGTCAAAGGGGAAAGAGACACGAGTAGTCTGACGGCCAGGCTGATTTAACCAGATTACCCAGAACTTTATTTGGAAGTAAAACTGAAAGTGAAAGCAACAGTCTTAATAAAACCCTGCTAAAAAGCTCTCTTTGCACAATATAACCACGATTGCATTACTTTGGCATGCACAGTATATCGAGGTTGAAGCTGCAAGTAAAGTCAAATCAAGTCTTGTTAAGTAGAAGTTTAACCACAGTAGTCCTAAAGCTAGTGGGCACAATGCCAGTCACAAGATGCAAATTGACAATATTCAGCATCGTAGTCCCAGAAATGGCTTTTAAAAGCTTTTAAAAGTTCAGCTGGTTGGAGGTCAAATAGGCAGGTGGTAGGTGTAGAAACTGACATCAGCTTAGACAATGTTTCAAGACAGATGGTCTTGAAATTTGTAACAACAGAGAATAACTCGGATTTAACATATAAATATTGCACTGCAGATTTTACAGAAGTTGATGGAGTTGAGGAACTAACCCTATGTCATGCATGATAGAAATTAAGTAAGGGGGTTACCACTGAAGTGAGTTGATTCCATAGACTATATAAGAAGTGGAAGTAGTCACTTTGATGTAACCCATTGGGTTGTGGACTGGTTTTGGGACCAGAAGTGACACAAGAGGGGGGAGCTAAGTATAACCAAATGCTGAACATTTTAAGTCAAAATGTTAATTCTCTTTTGTGAACTTTTCATGAATCATACTCTACTTTATGGTCTATTTGACTCTAAATGGACCATAATGTACTAAATGATCATCATGCTGTGTTGAAGAAGATTTGAAACTAGAGATTGAGACCATAAACTCATGTTTACAATGTTTACTGAGGGAATAAATCAAGAGAGAAGTAGAGTCCTTTTCTAAAGACTTCTAACCAGAGGAGTCGCCCCCTGATGGACATTAGACAGAATTCAAGTTTGCGGCACTTCTGCATTGACTTCACTTTTCATACCTGGAGATTGTTGCCTTTTAGATTCATGCACAGATTATGTGAAAACCAAAATATCAACAAGTGCCAGAAAGTCCTTAAAGTAAATATTTAAGTCACCAATAATACAATATCATCAAATTTAGTAACAAGGTCTGAAATAAATACTCCTTATTACTCTGAAAAGTGAGAATTAAATACCACAAGGTCTACCACGAGCCTGCAAAGCAAGACATAATTGATGAGGAACCTCAAATTAGTTGAATATGAGGTTTGAAGGATAAACTGAAAATAGACTTTTAAATTACGGAAACGTCCCCACCTTGATTAGCTTCATGAGCAACATGAGCATTAGTGGAGTCAGGTGGGGAGGCGTCATTTAATTGGTTTCAGCCATGATTCACATTAACCAATCAAATCATGTATCATTAAGGCTTTGGAAGTGATCTTAAATGTATTAAAACAAAGTGTCAGGGTCTTGTAGGGGCTGCAGCTTTCAGTTGTTGCACTATATGGAGCTACCAGTAGATGACTTATTAATTGATTATAATACCTCAACCTGTAAAATGGGGATGGTTTACAATGGGCAGTTTGGGAAATACGTTTAGTGTTCGCCTATATTCTTTCTTTCAAATTGCGTTTGACTAACCTGGATGTTTTCAACAATATGTGTCTCTTTCCTCAGACTTTCCTGTAGGAGTGTCACCATTTTGTGGGTACAATGTTATCATAACTGATAGATATAATGGTCAGGACTAAAATAATTTGTAATGAACTGTTTTCTTAAAGTGAACTTAATTTTCTTTTCGGAAATATGAGCGTAGATGACTTTAAAATGGGATCAGGGGACTCTTTAATTAATTTCTAAATGGTTTCTTTGTCTACTGGCTAAGGAACTACACCAAATAAGGCCCTCTGAGCTAGGTGTATACATACAGGAATAGAAAGGAAGGGTTTCATGTTGGCCATTTACTCAAGCAAAACCAGTATACATTATTTTTTATGTTACAATTTGATCTGAATCATTTGTTCATCAGATTATCAGCATTATCAACAATATATCTATCTCTTGAACTCTAAGTTTCTGGTATATATAGCAGAGTTACTATGTTACTAGTGCGACAGGATTCACAAGCACAAAAAATCTGCATGTCACTGCCCAGTATGAAGGGCCACCCTAAAGACTTTGGATTGGTTCTGCTATGCAGGTGTTCTTAAACTCTAAAATAGTTTCCAGACAATTTTAGCAATGAAACTGGGGAGAATGTATTCTGTCTCTATTGAGCAAAGCTGTGACTTGTGAGTCCAGACAAAGTCAGACTGAATAATGGAGTTGAAACAAAATGACTATTCAGTCTGAATATCAGTCTACCTCATCTTCATCATCACTGCAGTCATGATCAGAATTGTCATCATCCTCTACCTGCTCTTTACCTTTGTCATCCTTCTATCACTATGGTAATTTCCCTGTCATGGTCATTGGTATTGTACCCTGTGCTTGTTCCTTTCCTTATTCATGAAAATCTCAGTGCATACACACACACCACACACATGCACATATACACACTCTTTCTCATTGATGTCAGTCCACTTACAGAGAGGTCATAACCCAAGTGAATGATGGGAATCCTGAGCTGGAACCTATCAGCACTGAAGATATGACAACAACACCCCTACCCTCTACATACACACACACACACACACACACACATACACACTGATCTGTCAGTATATATGTGATTGGCAACGGGGGGTTACAGAAAAAGAAAAAGTGTGTGTGCGTGTGTGTGTTTTGTATGCATACTGTCATGATCAATTTCTTTTGGAGAGGTGAAAATGTGATTTTCTCAGTCACCCTGTGTGCCAGCCTATGGTGCATTGTGTTTATGCACGCGTGTGTGCGGCCTCAGTTGCATGCTGCATGTGTGCAAAATAGGTATGTACCATATGTGTATTTCCTTGTGAGCATATTGATATTTGTTTCTGCATCTGTGTTCACATGCAAATGTGGAAGGGCTCAAGCATTTGTTGCCACTGTCTCTCTATCTGTGTGTACCTATATTTGTTTAACCATGTCTACTTCAAAAACAAAGGAGCAAAAACTCCAAAGTAAAAGTAATTGGTCCATTGTTAACTCTTGAATTATTTTAATTTGCTTTTTCAGGGTTTAGGTTTAAAAGATTAATGCAGTTTCCTAAAAAGTGGGTCTAATATTTATAATCTCAGTCATAACTTCTATCAATTATGATAACATTATACTAACCTGAGTACTGAGATCGGGGGACACATTAGCAACAATGCTACAATAAAGTTAATACGGTTGTGAACAAGTCAGCAGTTTAGCCATATCATATGTTATTCAAAAAGCTGCACTTGGTTTGTGCCTGTAGACTTAGTTTTGTAAACTTTGACATTTAAAAGTGCTAAATTTGCTTTTCAGGGCATTAATATTGCAGCAAACAACTATTGTCTATGTGGAGATAAAGTGGAGTGATATCTACCTCAGCAGAGAATGAAGTCGCTATTCTTTGTTTTCTGTTCTAAATAAGTTTGATTGTCTGAATGTTTAAGTTTTTTGCCCCATCTGTTATTGACATTGCTATGTTTCTATGTTATTACTACTAACGATGGAAAACACTTTAAATTAAAACCAAAGTTGCAATAAACCTCCAATGCTATCAAATGACGACTTCATACAAGTATAGTTATTACATTTTATGTGTGTTTTTGTGTGTGTTGTGACAGCTGAAGACTAGACAGACATCCGAGAAGTCAGGGGTGGGAGGTTTTGGGTTGCACTGAGGGAAGCGGTCCATCCTGCCATCCTGTCATCCCTCCCACAACCCCCACTCTTTTTCTGGGCCAGGTTTGGTCTGGGGCCCTTGTGTCACCAACAGATGGGTCTCTCACAAAAGGACTCTCGGCCCGCCAAGCCGGTCTCCTGCACACCCGATTAAATTTCAATAGCAAAGTTAGAATTGATGCACTGAGTCTATGGTGATTCAATTAGAGCAGGACGGCATGAGGAAAAGACAGGGCGATAGAGAGTGAAACAATGAGCGGGTAGTTAGAAAGTCATTTACCTGGTGTTATTCTGGTTAGGGGGAACAGGGGCCAGACAGCCACACGCTCATGTTTCGTGGGATAATGTGCTTTGAGCTTGTGGTAGAGATATATCATAGGAGGCTGATCTGAAGCCTCACCAGAGAGACTGACTTATTGACTGACAAACTTTTACAAATTATTTATTTGATTTGCTGCCCTCAAGGGACCACACTCCCACCTCCAAGCATGCTATATCTTCATATTTTGTTATTAATCTATTTTATATATTTTACTCTCATGTTTCACCAGTGAAAAATAAGCATTTTCCAAAACAGAGCAAAGCATTCGCAGCTGAATGCAACTATTCTGTACAAGAATACAAGTACAACAGTAGGACAAAAGTACAAGTTTTATGAAGCTGTAGATCTGGTGCAAACGTATGTCTACTCTTGAAACAACTCTTTTTTAAGTAGGCATATAAACAAATGAACAAATAAATAAACTAAAGCCTCTATGAAATAAAAAGGTTTGTTGAGACTGTGTGTCGATCTCCTGCGATCTGTTTCAGTACCTGGGACAGCGCTGTGTCCACAAACATAAACACCCACTACACCACACAAACAGCCTTGTCTTTCTGAAAAATCACTTATTCAAGGAGATGCCTAATTGATTATGTGGAATTACTATTCCATATTTCATGGGCCATTTGGGATTTTTTGGGTAAAGCATCTGGACGTTTATTACCAAAGTCAAAGCTTTCAAAGCTTTCGGGTCATGTAAGCAATAATTTAGCATTCACTCTTAAACATGTGGAGGGGTGTGGGGACATACAGTTTTGATTTGGCAAGCTGATTTCAAGACACTGATTTAATGCTCAGCATAATGATGAATGTTTTAACCCAATCTTCATGTCAATTTATGAATAACTTTAACTGGCCAACTGCCAGATTGACTGACAGATGAGATCAATGACAGACTGACAGATGGATTATTTGACTGACTGATCGACTGGCTGACCTACTGGCAAACCACAACACTGACTGACATATTGACTGACCAATTGAGTGACTCATTCAGAGAAAACTTACTGACTGGCCCAATGAGAAATTGCCAAGGGAAACCAGGAGAAGAGGTTCAGCTGTACATTTCATGGCGTGTGTGTTTGGATGTGTGTGTGTGTGTGTGTGTGTGTGTGTGTGTGTGTGTGTGTGTGTGTGTGTGTGTGTGTGTGTGTGTGTGTCTGTGATTAAGAATAAATAAGCCAATAAATATTCAATCAGAACAAAAAGAGGCATGATTAAAAGGATTGGGAGGCTGTGATGGGCCGAGGCTGGGCTGAGCTCAGGAAGTGCTTGGAAGAGAGAAATCACACGAGCAATCTCTTCCTCATGTTCTCATTTGATAATAGTACACATCAGAATGATGTAAGAATGACGGGCAAACATTGTTTCTTTCAAACCCTTTTTAGAACAAATTGATACATTTTACCTTTAATAAGTGTACCTGCATGCTAACAGAAATAAATTAACATGAAAAATACAGTCATTGAACAGCCTTAGTCCTAAACACGAATACTCTTTTCACACTTGGGACTTTTGTTTTATTTCATGATATTAAATATTGTTGTTAAGTGATCAATGGGAGATCTCTACACAGTAGGTGCTAACTGGAACTTCACCCAATAATTTATCTGTGTCTTTTAATTATCACCAAGCAAACTACATTCATGAAAAGCTGCAGCCATCATTAAGGAAATCTTTATAATCTACCTATCTTATCTATCTACCAAGCGTAGGCTTGTGGGGAGATCATGTGTTCTGTTGTGTGTGTGTATCTGTCTGTCTGTCTAGAGCTTATCTCACATACTACTGCACCCATCTGCTTAATGTTTTTTTTGCATAATTATGACTCCTCGTGAAATGGACTTCTCATGGTTGCTGTAGTTCACAATTTAAGAATACACATATATTTATGTATTTATTTATGTATTTATGTATTTATTTACTTGTTTATTTATTATATATCCTCATTGACAGCTACCATTGACACTTACGACCCCTGAAATTTTTGTGAATCGGCTAGGCTAAAAACAACCCTTACCCAGTAGGTTACAGGCTTCAACTTTGTTTTGGCTCCAAAACTGACACCAGAAGCTACTTTTGGTTTCATTTTGAACCAGAGCATCTGTAGATTCACTCCATACCTGAATTGTTATGATCCCCTAAAGTTAGGCACATCTCGAGTTTGGTATATCCTTGTTTTTGTTAATCCTTGCCGTCATCTTGACTGTGAGATTTTATTCTTATTCTTACCAGCAATGTAATTTGAGTTTAGAAAAGCTAAGGATGAAACAAAGCTACATAGGAACAGAGTTACCTCATATGACATATTTCCACTGCATGATACAATAAGGCACTACTCAACTTGTCTCGCTGTTTTTGGAGTTCCATTAGCAAAAGTTGTGAATAGTACCTAGCTGTTACTTTTTCTGATACCACCTCGGTGGTGGTTCCAAGCATGCTTAGCTGACATCAAGAAGGTGGTGACGATTCGAGCGGACTAATCAGTGGATACAGTGATTACTGTATCCACTGATTAGTCCGCTCGAATCGTCACAGGCAAAACACAGGACATTCTGCAAAAACACAAGTTTTCAAATAGACAAGCTACCGTCAAAAGCAACCGCAATTTTTTTATTCACATGACACAGATTAAAAAAAGTCAGACCGCAAACAGCGCCGTAAACTACGGCATACACTACGCCATACACTATGCCATAAATTACACCATACACTACGCAGTACAATTAACGTGATGCAGATAACCCTCTGTTTGGTTGCCAATGAAAGGATTTGGTTAGTGTTGCGTTGAACATGACTTCACTGCAGTTCCCACTGCAAATTGCTAAGACTGTCAGCTAAGAATCGAAAGATAAGGGCTAAGCTTGTGCGGTAATAAAATAAAATACAGCTACTTCTCCCCAGCATTCTAAAGATGCATGGTGCAGCTGTAATAGGAGGCATACATGAGCTCCTATATCACAGTCACATTCATGTAGGTACATGTTCATGTGATCATATATGATTCTGTGTCTTGCAATCAATAAGGCAACTGATGTAGACACTTACATGAAGGAGCAAGACAGCATTCCCTATTCCACTGTGTGTGTGTGTGTGTGTGTGTGTGTGTGTGTGTGTGTGTGTGTGTGTGTGTGTGTGTGTGTGTGTGTGTGTGTGTGTGTGTGTGTGTGTGTGCGTGCGTGCATGTGTTTGTGTCTGTGTGTGTGTGTGCGTGAAGGATCCATGCTCATGACCGGCATGCATTAGTCAAATACACTCTCCACGGTGGGACTATTGGCAGGACTGAGCCAATAGGACACGGAGGCAGACAGTAAGATGTATGGACTACACCGCCACACAATCACACTGTGATGGAATGCACTGTGTCTCTATCGGGTGTTTCAGCAAATGTTCAGTCATGTATTGAGAAGAGGGATATTAGCTGACTGTATGTGTGTGTGTGTCTGTGTTTTTGCACATCAGCTTAAAGCCACACCTGAACTTGCATGTGCATTTGCTTATTTTGTGTACTACAACTGCTACAGTGTGTGTATGGCAGCACTTGTGAACATGTTGGACTGTGTGCAATGAATGATATGTGTGACATGTGTTGTCTGTCTGTTATGCCTGGCACGTCGTGCCTGCTTAGCATTGGCCCGGCCCCTATAGAGATGGCTTATCAGAGAAGGTACATATGGAAGAACAGTTTGCCTACGCAGAGTCTCCTACCACCCCCTGTCAGAGAGGGAGAGAAAGAAATCCTTATCATGTAGACCTCGTCTTCCCCTCCATTCTCTTTCTCCCTCCCTCTCCTCTCCTTCCGCTATCTATCTCTGTCTTGTCTTGGAGATATGCTAATCGCTGTGTAAGTATATCCTGTCAAATAATTACCATATATTAAGCTCTACTCATCTTGCCATAATTTCCCCTTCCGCATAATCGTATTTGGGCTTCTTCCTTTGGAAAAAGCAGTGGACAGAAGGGACTTACCTTAGGCAAGTTAAGCAAGTTAATCTTCATTGATTGAATATCAGGCTCATCGATGTGTTAACGGAATGTGTGTGTGTGTTTGTGTGTGTGTGTGTGTGCTTGTGTGTAAAAGAAAAGTCAATGCATTTCTGCATTTGTGTTATCGGTTGGTTGGTAAAGACTGCATATTGGTTATTAAAAATAGAAATGATCCAGCCCATACTGCACTCTGTATACTGTATAACATATGCTCACTGTATAGTAAAGTATGTGGTTTCTTCAGGGGAAAATGGGGCACCTTAACAGTTCATTGAGGCATCCCACAGGAACTCCAGAACAATACGGCGGAGTTAAGCTGGCAGAATATTTTTTGTGAGAAACACAAACAATATTTTTAATCATTTTAAAAAAAAATAATTTTCAGAAAATAAGATAACTGCATTGTTAAGGCAGATGACATTATGTTTTTTTCATTTTACATGAAGCTTAAATGTATACAGAATTATGTTAAACAAGTTTGCCAATTGAGTTAGTGTATGCTTATTCGAGTCGTAATAAATCATCAATCGTCATATTTTAGGAGCAGATGATTACCTGTAAGCTTGGCTCTGTTAGAGTTAACAATTTGTTAGTCTATTTAACATAGTTCACAGATGAGTTGTTTAAGTTAAATCTCAGCCGAAATAAATCCTTCTTTCGGAGTCCTACAAAGTCATAATTTAGGATTTAGGAATATTATCTGCAACGGGGAACCCAGATCTGTTAAATTGAGCAATATGTTAAATGAGTCTGGCTGTGCCATCGGACCAATAGGCACATTGTGTGTGTGACACTATTTGTTGCATGTGAGGCATGTGAGGGCAGAGATATGTACACAGTGATGTCACATGTGAGTCAATTCTAATAGGAATATGAACAGTCTAGGCAGAAAAATCAGATCTGGAGAAAAAAACCAGTCCTTTAACCTAAACGTAGCCATCAAAATCAGAATTCACAAGCGGTAAGTGTTTCTGGTGGAAACACTTACCACTGTTGTTACACAACAATTTACAATCTACATA
The DNA here is from genome assembly GCF_027596085.1 of Anoplopoma fimbria. Lineage (NCBI taxonomy): Eukaryota > Metazoa > Chordata > Actinopteri > Perciformes > Anoplopomatidae > Anoplopoma > Anoplopoma fimbria. Next base: position 13,521,784 of record NC_072449.1, read on the forward strand.
TATGCTTAGTTAGCTTGAATAATAGTAATCATAATAGTCATAATAATATATGTGTGTGAGTGTGTGTGTGTGTGTGTGTGTGTGTGTGTGTGTGTGTGTGTGTGTGTGTGTGTGTGTGTGTGTGTGTGTGTGTGTGTGTGTGTGTGTGTGTGTGTGTGTGTGTGTGTGTGTGTGTGTGCGTGGGTGTGCGTGTGTTGAATGCATGGTTCTCCCAGCCTGGATCTGTCCTCCAGATGACACTCAAGTGACATTGTAATCTACATGGCTGATACATGCTCCATGTCATTAAAGCCAGGAGAGGCTCTCCATCGCTCTCAGTGCAGCTTTACATCAGACAGCAGTGAACCTCTATGGTGACCCAAAAAACATGTTTTTGTTTTTTAAACAAACGCCAGTATATTTGGATTCTAGCTTCCTATAATTAGTACATTTTTGATTTGAACTATCTAATCTAAGGCTGCAATGTGGCTTTTATTCAAAATATATTTGTCTCCTATGCTTCAAAATTATCGAAAATGAACTAGAACTCACTTGCATATGTTTATTAATCCAAGAGCACCTGCATGTGCACTTGCATGTTGTGTAAATGTGTGTGTGTGTGTGTGTGTGTGTGTGTGTGTGTGTGTGTGTGTGTGTGTGTGTGTGTGTGTGTGTGTGTGTGTGTGTGTGAGTGTGTCTGTGTGGGGGATGACAGCCATGGTACCCTTCCAGAGAGCCAGTGCTCTCCAAAGAGGCATCCATCTCTGGGTTCTTTTGTGTTGGGAGGGGCAGCCAAGGTCAGCGGCGGAAAGATGTCTCTTTGTGTGCGTCTTCATGTGTGTGTATATGTGTGTGTGTTTGTTGCCGCCATTGAGTGACTCAGTAACGGGATCCTTGGCCTATTAATTGGCCTGACAATGATAAAGGGAATGGAAGTGGATGCTATTTGTCTCTAATGCAGCCACACTCATATAAGCCCAAAGACAAATGGACACTGTTTTCCCACTTGAGCTATTTTTTAAAAACCTCTCTGAGGGTATGTATGGACAGTGTGTATATGTGTGTGCAAGTTGTTTGTGTTTATGTGAGCTCATCTTGAAAAAAAACATGAATCAAACTATTATTGGCATTAAGGTCCTTGTTGTGCAGTAAACAGGCATGGAATATGATGTAGCTGATGTCAGCGCTGGAGTGTTTGTATGTGTATAGTATGTTCGTATGTGTGAGTTTGTGTGTGTGTGTGTGTTTTCATATGCTTGTGTGTTTGTACGTTTGTGTGTGTGCGTGTTTTCATATACTTGTGTGTTTGTATGTGTGTGTGTGTGCGTGTTTTCATATGCTTGTGAGTTTGTATGTGTGCACGTGTTTTCATATACTTGTGTGTTTGTATGTGTGTGTGTGTGTGTGTGCGTGTTTTCATATGCTTGTGAGTTTGCATCGTTGTGTTAATATATATGTGCTTGCGTGTGTGCGTTAGATTAGGGGAGAGCAAGCAGAGATGACACGGGTATGGTCAGCACCTCTCTCTACCTGAGGTCAAAGGTCAAGGAGAGGCTGAAGCCTGAAGCAGACTGGCAGGTGATGAGTGGGGAGGCGTGGTGGGTGTGAAAGGGGGGAACTGCCTTTATTCTCCACCATTAAGGACATTTGTTAGTGCTGACCTTATGACACACACACACACACACACACACACACACACACACACACACACACACACACACACACACACATATAGGCACACACAAAGCCTTATGCGAGCCTGCGCACATATACTATTTGATATTTCCTGGAGATAAATTCCATTTCAGAACTAAAAAGGTCTCGTACACTCATCAGGTTTTCAACCCCGTCTCCTAAAAATTACGTTCCCCGAAACTAAAACACATTCTCAATTATCTTTGAATATTATCTCCGATTAAGTTTGTGTTTGTTTTCTTGCTTGCCTATAATGTACTCGACCACGCGCCGGGCTGTTATTAATAGGAAAAATCGAGCTATAGTCTTTATTATTTTTCTCTTATTATTGTTTTCTGAGATAAGAGGTGCTATGCAATGTTTTGTGACAGCGTTTGCCTAGTAGCATGCGATCGCTAACCAACCTGCATATATATATATATATATATATATATATATATATATATATATATATATATATTATATTGGCCTTCTCTCTGAGACTATGCATGGGATGGCTCGTGCCCAAGAAATGAGAAAATTAAAAACTTTGTCATAGACCTACACCAAACACATCGTTGGAACAATCTCGACCTGGAGAGTAACATATGTCAGTATGAACTATAGCTGTGTCCCAATCCAGCGGCCGCATCCCTCGGGGCTGCATTTGTAGACCGATTGCTTCACAGCGCAACGAGGCCGTCCCATTTCATGACTCTTTCTAATGCAGCCGACAAATGCAGCCTACTTTTCCCAGATTCGGAGGATACAACTGATGGATCCTTCACGGCCCAAGATTCATTGCGTGCCGGTGAAGTTGATTTTTTTTTTTTATCGACATGGCGACTAGTGGACCAGCAACGGGAGAAATCACATTTAAATGTAATTATTGGGTTATTATTATATTATTATTATTATTATTATTGTGAGTATGGACAACCCTTGGGGGCGCAGTCCATTATGGGTAAAATATCCCAGTGAGCATTTTTCCGTTGAAAAGACATTTAAAAGACAACTATGGCCACCGGTGAAAAGACATTCAAAACAGTGAATGTTTTTTCACCGACTATTTGACGACCACATTTCAATGGGATTTGCAATAATGGTATTTTTAATTATCTGCATTATGCTAATAATGGTATATCATTTTAGAACCCAACTCAGAAACGACATCCACATTTCTTAGTTGAAAGCAAAAATTTCAAATCCCGGTGAAATATGGTCTTAACGTGAACGTCTAATCAACGTCTTCAAATAGTCCGTGAATAAACTTTCACTTTTGAACCACTTCTGAACGTCTTTTAACCATCACCATATTTTAAACGTCTTTTGAACCTCAAACTGCTCACAGTAAAATATGTAGGGATTAAATACGTAGTCATAGTAACACATTAACAGTTTACACTGACAGGACAAAGAAGACCATCTGACACAGGCAACAATTAATTTGTTTTTATTCATACAACTACAATGAAATTGAAAATACAAACATCAAAATCTCCCGTTTCTTCTTTAAATGTTGTTGTCAAAGCCTCCCAGGAGCCAGTTTCAGATGATCTGCCATATTTCAGATGGATGTCTGTAAATTAAACAAGAATTAGAAAAACACATTCACTGTTGAACCAGTCTCTTCACCGGTGACCATAATCGTTTTTTAAACGTCTTTTCAACGGAAAAATGCTCACTGGCATATTATACATTATAATACTTTATATTGTTTATATGTTGCTGTATGCCAAACAACAATGTTCTGACCGTCTTCTTGTTTGTACATCAATTTGTGTACCTCCCCATTTAAACTGTGTACCTCCCCATTTAAACTGTGTACAGCCCACTAGCTTTCTGTAATGTATTTCAAATGTAAAATGGCCTAAAATTCACTTCATTATGTTAGGCTACAGCTACAGCCTATATAGACAGTCGCCAACATTAACTTACACACACATTAATGTTTACTGTTGGTCAATGTAGCAGTATGCTACAAGCTAACCTGCTAACGCTACAAGCTAGCAGCCTCGCATGCATCGTGAGCAGCTTAAAATGATACAAATGATGCTAATTTTGCTTTGTATAGTTGGAACCCAGTAGTTCAAGTACTTACGAAGCCTCACCTTTTCTTTTGGTCAGCTCGTTCACTTTGCTCCGCAAAGTCCGATGTCGAGTCTCCCGACCGGTGCTACTTTCAAAGTTGTAGATGCAGTCTAAGTTCCTGCGCATGCGTGTTCCAACAGTAGGCACTCACTCGTATTTTACATGACTGTACAGACAGAATGTAAACTGCTCCGTTACAATGCCCTGTGAACATCTTGTTGGCAGCACAACGTCCATAGTTCCATATTTATGACTTTTTATGTGAAACATTAAATGCGTTTAAATCACATCGCCGTGTAGACCACATTTCAACGACCAGTGCTATATGACTTTGGAGAAATACGTTCAAAATAAAATAAAACATTTCTCTTTAAACCTACAACTGAACAAATCATCAAGTGTTTTGTGACACGTTGATGTTGTAACTGCATTTTTGCCGGTTGAAAAGACGGCGAAATTACGTCTACCAAACACGAAGTGAATATTTGCAATCCATCTCCATCTTCCGTAACCGCTTATCCAGTTAAGGGTCGCGGGGGTGCTGGAGCCGATCCCAGCTGTCAATGGGCGAAGGCAGGGTACACCCTGGACAGGTCGCCAGCCTATCACAGGGGAGACATATATAGACAGACAACCACTCACGCTCACATTCACACCTACGGGCAATTTAGAGTCTTCAATGCACCTAAGCTGCATGTCTTTGGACTGTGGGAGGAAGCCGGAGAACCCAGAGAGAACCCACGCTGACACGGGGAGAACATGCAAACTCCACACAGAAGGTTGTCTAGCCCGGGAATTGAACCCAGGCCCCTCTTGCTGTGAGGCGACAGTGCTAACCACTACCCCACAGTGCAGCTAGAAAAAGTCAGAATTCATGTTTTGTTAGTTCTCTCTGCATGAGGACAAAGAAATCACTTGTTGTTTTCTGAACAGAGCTCAGATCGATTGGTGCTAGACTTTGCTTACATGATAGGATGACAGGAGGAGAATATCAACGCTGACACAGCGTCACGCAACTTTTTCGCCTCATTTGCGCCATTCGCGTCATTCACGCCGCCCGGGTCGAATTCGTGTCTACTCGTGTACATTCGCGTCTGTGCATTGACTTTACATGTAAACTAAATGCGTAAAGAATTTGCTTCGCGTGAATGCAGCATTAGCCGTTCAGACCCAATATCACCCAGTTTTCAACCAGAAATCAACCTGAAATCCCAGTTGGTGCTCATTGGGATGGTTTAAGTTAACTTTCACCCATTTAACAATTAGATATTTTAAATCTAATTACAAAAAATTGTTTATTCAATTCAATCCAATTCAGTTTATTTTGTATAGCCCAGAATCACAAATTACAAATTTGCCTCAGAGGGCTTTACATCGGCACAGGAAAAACTCCCCTAAAAAACCCCTTTAACAGGGAGAAAAAAGGAAGAAACCTATGGGAGAACGACAGAGGATCCTTCTCCCAGGATGGACAGAATGCAATAGATGTCATGTGTACAGAATGAACAGCATAACAGAGATACAACACATTCAATGTATATGACATAAATGATTCATATAATAAGACTACTTATAATAACAGCAGTAATTATTACAGTAGAATTATAGTTATGAAAATAGGGATAGTAATGTGATTAATAATAATAATCGAAGTAGCAGTGGGTGTCAGTCGGCTCACAGCAGGAGGCACGACTACGGTGCAGGTACCACAACGATTCATGGAAACCTGCAGAACGAGAAAGCAAAAGGGCTTTAGGGTGGAAGTAAAGCTAAAATGCTTAATGGTACAGGTAATAGTAATAGTAATGTGACTAGTAATAATAATGGTAGTAGCAGTTGGTGTCAGCAGGGTCACAGCAGGAGGCACGACCACGGTCCAGGTACAGCCACGATTTATAGAAGCCTGCGAAGCGAGAAAGCACAAAGACTCCAGGGTACAAGCAAGTCAATAAGCGTAATAGTACAGGCAATAATAATAGTAATGTGACTAATAATGATAGTGGTAGTAGTAGTGGGTGTCAGCAGGGCCTCAGTAGGTGGCACGATGACAGTCCAAATATAACCCCGATTCCTGGGAACCTGCGAGGCGAAAAAGCACAAGAACTCCGGGGAAGAAGCAAAATCAGTAATGTGCATAAATAGGAGATTAATACATAAAGATGGAGGGAGAGAAGAGGAGAGAGGAGCTCAGCGTATCCTAGGTAGTCCCCCGGCTGTCTAGGCATATAGCAGCATATCTAGGGGCTGGACCAAGGCAAACCTGAACCAGCCCTAACTATAAGCGCTATCAAAAAGGAAGGTCTTAAGCCTGCTCTTGAAAGTGGTGAGTGTGTCTGCCCCCGGACTGAAACTGGAACCTGGTTCCACAGAAGAGGAGCCTGATAACTGAAGGCTCTGGCTCCCATCCTACTTTTATATACTCTAGGAACCACAAGTAACCCTGCATTGATTGAGCGCAGCTCTCTAGTTGGGTAATATGGAACTATAAGTTCCTTAAGATAAGACGGTGCCTGGCCAGTTAGAGCTTTGTAGGTAAGTAAAATAATTTGATTTAACAGGGAGCCAGTGCAGAGAAGCTAATACTGGAGTAATATGATCTCTTTTCTTAGTTTTTGTTAGAACACGTGCTGCAGCATTCTGGATCAACTGTAAAGATCTGAGACCTATTAGAGCAGCCTGATAATAAGGAGTTACAGTAATCTAGTCTAGAGGTAACAAATGCATGAACTAGTTTTTCTGCATCGCTTTGAGACAGGATTTGCCTGATTTTCGCAATGTTACGTAAATGAAAAAAGGCTGTCCTTGAGATCTGTTTTATATAAGAGTTAAAAGACAGATCCTGGTCAAAGATAACTCCAAGGTTCTTAACGGTAGTGCTGGATGCTAGAGCAATGCCATCTAGAGAAACTATATCGTTAGATAATTGAATTCGAAGGTGATCTGGGCCTAGTAGGATAACTTCAGTTTAACATTAAAAAGTTACAGGTCATCCAGGTTTTTATGTCCGTAAGACATGCTTGAAGTTTAGAGAACTGGTTAGTTTCGTCTGGCTTAATTGATAGATATAACTGGGTATCATCTGCATAACAATGAAAGTTTACTGAGTGTTTTCTGATAATATTCCCCAAGGGAAGCATATATAAGGTAAATAAAATAGGTCCAAGAACAGACCCCTGTGGAACTCCGTGACTAACCCTGGTTTTCATCGAGCTTTCATTGTTTACAAACTGAGATCGGTCTGATAAATACGACTTAAACCAGCTAAGTGTGGTTCCTTTAATGCCTATAAGATGCTCCAATCTCTGTAATAGGATTTGGTGATCAATGGTATCAAATGCAGCACTAAGGTCTAGCAATACAAGTACAGAGACAAGTCCTTTGTCTGAAGCTATTAGAAGGTCATTGGTAATTTTCACCAGTGCCGTCTCTGTGCTATGATTCACTCTAAATCCTGACTGAAAATCCTCAAATAAACTATTGTTATGCATAAAGTCACAGAGCTGATTTGCTACTGCTTTCTCAAGGATCTTAGAGAGGAACGGAAGGTTAGATATAGTTAGCCAACACCTCTGGATCAAGAGTAGGTTTCTTAAGAAGAGGTTTAATTACAGCTAGTTTGAAGGCCTGTGGTACATGGCCCGTTAGTAAAGACAGATTGATAATTTCTAATAAAGAATTGCTAATTAAAGGTAAAACTTCCTTAAGCAGCCTAGTCGGAATCGTGTCTAAGAGACAGGTGGAAGGTTTAGACTTAGAAATAGTTAAAGTCAATTGTTGAAGGTCGATGGGAGAAAAGCCATCTATATATATTTCAGGTTCTACAGCTATGGATCGATCGGTACTGGTTGAGGGCAGTAGATTATAATTTTTTTCTCTAATAGTTAGAATCTTATCATTAAAGAAGTTCATGAAGTCACTACTACTGAGGTTTATAGGAATACACGGCTCAACAGAGCTGTGACTCTCTGTCAGCCTGGCTACAGTGCTGAAGAGAACCCTAGGGTTCTTCTTATTTTTCTCTATTAATGCTGAGTAATAGGCTGCTCTAGCATTACGGAGTGCCTTCTTATATATTTTAAGACTGTCTCGCCAGACTAACCGCGCTTCATCCACATTGGTGGAAAGCCATATCCTTTCAAGTTTTCGCGATATTTGCTTTAAATCGCGGGTTTGAGGATTATACCATGGAGCAAACCTCCTTTCTTTTATTAGCTTCTTTTTTAGAGGAGCTATAGAGTCTAGTGTCATTCGCAGTGAGCATGCAGCACTATCAACAAGATGGTCAATCTGAGACGGACTAAAGCTAGCGTAGGAGTCCTCTGTTATATTGAGCAATGGTACTGAATAAAACCCTGGAGAAATCGCTTCTTTAAATTTAGCTACAGCATTATCAGATAGACATCTAGTGTAGAAACTTTTGCCTAATGGCGTACACTCTGGTAGAAAAAATTCAAAGGTTATTAGATAATGGTCCGATAAAAGAGAGTTCTGTTGAGAGACAATTACATTTTCTATTTCAATACCATATACCAGAACAAGGTCGAGGGTATGGTTAAAACAGTGAGTCGGTTTATGTACACACTGACAGAAGCCAATAGAATCTAATAATGAACTAAACGCAGTACTAAGGCTATCATTATACACATCCACATGAATATTAAAATCCCCTACAATAATAACTGTATCTGTCTTAAGGACTAAACTAGATAGAAACTCTGAGAATTCAGATAGGAATTCAGAATACGCACCTGGTGCACGATACACTATAACAAATAAAATTGACTTTAATGCTTTCCCGCTCGGGTTTGAAAGACTAAGAACAAGGCTTTAAGATAAGATAAGATAAGATAATCCTTTATTAGTCCCGCAGCGGGGAAATTTGCAGGCTTACAGCAGCGTAAAGTAAAGAAAAAATAAAAAATAAAATAAAACAAGTATTATAAATAAGCAATAAAAAAATAAAAAACAGTAGAAAAAACAACAATAACTGAAATATTATATTTACAGACAGAAAAAAACGCCAACTATTTAAACTTTTTTAACTATTATTGCACAGTGTAATGTGTAATGTATTGCACAGGTTTTTATTGTCATGTTATTATTGTCATGTGGTCTGCTGGGAGCAGAGTTGGTTGTGCAACCTGACAGCAGCAGGAAGGAAGGACCTGCGGTACCTCTCCTTCACACACCGGGGGTGAAGCAGCCGGTGGCTGAAGGAGCTGCACAGAGCTGCCAGGGTGTCCTGCATGGGGTGAGAGGTGTTGTTCATCAGGGATGATAGCTTGGCCATCATCCTCCTGTCTCCCACCACCTCCACCGTATCCAGTGGACACCCCAGCACACTTCTGGCCTTCCTGACAAGCTTGTTGAGTCTCTTCTTGTCTGCTGCTGAGATACTGCTGCTCCAGCAGACCACTGCATAAAAGATGGCTGATGCCCACACAGAGTTGAAAAAGGTCTTCAGGAGTGCTCCCTGCACTCCAAAGGACCTCAGTCTCCTCAGCAGATACAGTCTGCTCTGACCCTTTTTGTAAAGTGCCTTTGAATGATTAGTCCAGTCCAGTTTATTGTTCAAGTGAACACCCAGGTACTTATAAGATTGCACAATCTCAATGTCCTGTCCCCGGATGTTCACTGGTTCCGGAGGACAGTGTTTTCCCCGGCGGAAGTCCACCACCAGCTCTTTGGTTTTACCAGAGTTGATCTGGAGGCGGTTCCGCCGGCACCATCCTATGAAGTCCTGGTTCAGTTCTCTGTATTCCCTCTCATCGCCGGCGGAGATGAGGCCGACGATTGCAGAGTCGTCAGAGAACTTTTGCAGGTGGCAGGTAGCAGAGTTGTATGTGAAGTCTGATGTGTAGATGGAGAAGAGGAATGGAGCCAGAACGGTTCCTTGTGGGGCCCCCGTGCTGCAGGACACCCGATCTGACTCACACTCCCGTATCCTCACATACTGTGGACGGTTGGTGAGGTAGTCCAGTATCCACGCAGTGAGGTGGTTGTCCACCCCGGTCTGCTCCAGCTTGTCCCTCAGAAGCAAAGGCTGGATGGTGTTGAAGGCACTGGAGAAGTCGAAGAACATGACTCTCACAGTGCTTCCAGCCTTTTCCAGGTTAGAAAGGCATCTTTGTAGCAGGTAGATGACAGCGTCATCCACCCCGATGCCAGATTGGTAGGCGAACTGAAGAGGGTCCAAAGATGAGATCACCAGGGGGCGGGGGTGCACAAGGACCAGCCGCTCTAGGGTCTTCATCAGGTGGGATGTTAATGCCACTGGCCTGAAGCTGCTGAAGTCCTTGGCTTTCAAATGAGTTGTAATTTAATTTAGGTTTAGGGTTTATTAATAGGCTTGAGTCAAAGATAGCTGCTACTCCACCTCCTCGGCCTGTGCCTCGAGGAATATGAGTATTAATATAACTTGGAGGAGTTGATTCATTAAGGCTAACGTACTCTTCATGACACAGCCAGGTTTCAGTAAGACAAAATAAATCAATATGATTATCTGATATTAAATCATTTACAAGTACACCCTTAGATGACAGAGATCTAATATTTAAGAGTCCACATTTAATTGTCCTGTTTTGATGCACTGTTGCATTGGTTGCCTTAACTTTTATTAAGTTATTTAGTATAACTCCTCTTCTGTTGACTTTAAATAATTGAAGTGGCCGTGGGGCAGACACAGTCTCTATAGGGTTTTGGGTGGGTAAATGGGTGGGTAACTGCTCCAAAGGAAGCGCAGAGAAGTGTGAAAGACTGCGACTCTGCTTCTGCTTCCTGGTCTGAACTCTGGGTCATGGATTAGGTCCACTAATGAACTGGGTCAGATTTCTAGAGATGAGATCCGCTCCATCCAAAGTAGGATGAATGCCGTCTCTCCTAATCAGACCAGGTTTTCCCCAGAAAGTATGCCAATTGTCTACGAAGCCCACATTGTTTGCAGGAAACCACCTCGACAGCCAGCGGCGGAATGATGACATGCGGCTATACATCTCATCATTGACCAGATTAGGGAGAGGGCCAGAGAATACTACGGAGTCCGACATTGTCTTTGCGTACGAACACACCGATTCCACGTTCAATTTAGTGACCTCCGAGCGACGTAATCGGGTGTCATTACCGCCGACGTGAATAACAACAATCGTACTGTATTTACGTTTAGCCTTAGCCAGCAGTTTCAAATGGGATTCTATGTCGCCCGCTCTGGCCCCGGGGATGCAGTTAACTATGGCCCCTGTCTTCGCTAACTTCACGTTTCTCAGAATGGAGCTGCCGATCACCAGAGTTGGTTTCTCAGCGGGTGTGTCGCTGAGCGGGGAAAACCGGTTAGAAACGTGAAGCGGTTGGTGGTGACCCGTGTGCTTCGACATAGAACTATGCTTCCTTCGGACAGTCACCCAGCCTCCCGGCTGCTCGGGGTTGCCGGGGACGGCTAGCAGGAGCTACGTCTGGTTGGCCCGCACCGACTACGGGGGTGGGCTGGCTAACTGCAGTAGCTAACGACTGAGCTTCAATGGTGCGGAACCGGGCCTCTAACTCACTGAGCCTCGCCTCCAACCTAACAAACAAACTACATTTGTTACATGTACCCTTATCAGTAAAGGAGGCAGAGGCATGGCTAAACATGAGACACACTGAGCAGGAGGGAGAAGGAGAGAGGGAAGGAGAGAGAGCAGGAGAGAGAGAAGGAGAGAGGAGCGCCATCGCTAGCTGCTAAGCTAAATGAGGCTAGCTAGCGTTAGCAGAACTGAACAACGTGTAAACTGTTGGTTTAAGCGAAAAGTCGCTGAATTAAGATGTGATATGAGTGTTCAAGTGATTTAAATGTAAAACAGGTAATTAGCCGCTATAATAAAGAATGTCACACAATTCACTAGTTTTCGCTGGAGCTGCGAAAAGTACGCTATCAACTACGCTGAGAACCGGAAGTGAGGCAACACGCTTACCCGTTTATCACCGTTTTAAACTCACATGTGTACTCTCAAATCAGTATTTACAACTTCCAGTTTTAGGAAATACACTATTTTCTTTCTTACATTTCGGCAGAATCAGCACCACGGTTGTAGTTCATAGGGTGAACTATTTCGAAAATTAGGGTGGTGAAAATATATATCTACTGAATATATCAAATATCTATTACAGCCAAAGTAGTAACAAAACTGCATCAAGATTATCCATGTCAAGAAAAAAGGAAATGTGTTTATTGCAGTTAATATAGCTAATATTCTAGATACTGAGTTTCGGGGTGGTTCTATGGTAGTTCTATGGTTTTCCAAGAAATAGGGTCGTGAAAAGATATATTCACTAAATATATCAAACAGCTAGTATAGCCTAACCAGTACTTACACTGCATTAAGTTGATATATTTTATGAAAAAGTAAATATGCTGTTTATTTTAAGATATTTTAGCTATTACTCTAGAAATTGTGTTTTTCGTTGGTAATTTTCCTGTTTGCAAAGAGGGTTGTAGATAGGATCATGAAAATATATCTACAAACTATGTCTAATATCTACTACAGCTGAACTAGTGACTAAAGATGTTGGGTGTATGCACAAAATCGTAATCAATTTAAAATAAATAACGGTTTTGGAGGTAGCGAAAAGCGGTCAGGCTCTGTCTCATAGCCAAGTGGCTGAGGATCATGGGTAATGTAGCCTTCCTATCCAAACAGGACGAAATCAAATTTATTTCCATAATCTAATGACAAATGATTGAATCAGATGACCTTAACGTTAACCAAGCATATTGTCGAATTATCAAGGGCACTTTCGTTTTTTTGTGTTGAGAAATGTGGTGACATGACACACAGACAATGATTCAAACAACATGTATACTACGAGGGTTTAGCAGCGTCCATAGAGGCGGAAATTGTATGTATCGAAACAGTCTTGGTGAAAAAAACTACTGTAATAGTATAAACGGATAGTTCCTCACATCACTGGCAGACGGCTAATGCTGTCATTATACGCAGGAGATACAAAATATATGGTAATTAAATTAGCCCATTAATTAAAATGAGTAACGGGGGTGTTACTACGCAAACGCTGTCACAAAAAATTGCTTCCTATAAGCACCTCTCATCTCAGAAAACAATAATAAGAGAAAAAATAATAAAGACTATAGCTTGATTTTTCCTATTAATAACAGCCTGGCGCGTGGTCGAGTACATTATAGGCAAGCAAGAAAACAAACGCCAAAGATATGTTGATTAGAAACGTATTTGTAATCCGTCAAACACAAACGTAAATAGGGAGATAATACGTTTCCGTTCAAAGATAATTGAGAATGCGTTTTAGTTTCTGGGGAACCTAATTTTTAGGAGACCAAGTTGCAGGTTTTATGAGTGGCAAAATGCATTTCATTTAAATGAAATCACAAACGGTTAACAAATTCATGATGAAGTTATTTTGTAATTGTAATAGTTTTTGGGAAAAAGAAAGAAAAACAAGGTCTTTGGGGATATAAAGTATACAATTGCTCCACTATGTTCTAAGCCTCTGAGTGGGGGGCAGAAAATGTGTATTATTCCGGCGGGGGAACCGAGAATAGGAATATCAACAAACTTGTGCCTTAATGCCAGACTGTAGTTTAGGAGCAGACAGTGGTAGGTTAGCAGCGGTGTTGAAGAATAAGGAGGCGGGATAGATACATCACATACAGTACCAGTCAAAAGTTTGGACACACCTCATTCAATGGTTTTTCTTTATTTTCTTTATTTTATTTTTTCTACAATGTAGATTAATATTGAAGACATCCAAACTATGAAGGAACACATATGGAATTATGTGGTAAACAAACAAATGCTCAACAAACCAGAATATGTTTTATATTTTAGATTCTTCAAAGTAGTTGAATGAGAAGGTGTGTCCAAACTTTTGACTGGTACTGTACATGTGGGCTACCAATGCTGAGCAACAACAACAATGGTAATGTAACGGTTAGGTGGTCTTCAGTGCAAAGTCCGTGGCCCTTGTGTTTTCTGTCAGGCTGCTGTCTGGCTTTCGGTTAACCATTAAATGACCGGCAGGCTATGATTGGACTTTACTTTATTATGCAAATGTAGTTTAAAACAAGATTAATTTCTTGGCAACATGCAGGCGTGGAAGTTAAGAATTGCACCTACTTTTGTAACTTTTATCACAAGAAGTGTACTTAGCTACAGAGTAAAACAAGAGTCACATGAAACTGTTCTGATAAACTGTTTGAGAATGGAACAAAATAAAGGAGATAAGTCAGTAGCTGCAGCTGAGAAGAAGCTGCTGGTGTGTCTGCAGCTGCAGGAGGACAGAGCTACAGAGAGGAAACACTGAACTCAGCTGACACTGGAAAAACATACATGTTAAATAGGTAGATTCACTGGCTGAGTGTCTGGGAGTGGGGTGGATCGACAAATGCAGTTTCAACAGTTCACAAGCTAATTTTAGATTTGTGACTTATTATAAGTCTTATTGTAACTTATGCATATATATATATATATAGGACAATTATACACTTTTTTAGGTATTCATGCAAATGTAAAACGTGGATTCATAAATATGTATTCATCTGTACAAATCCCTGTATATAAAATAGGTTTTAACTTTTGAGTACTTTTGGATTTTTTTCAAAATCGACCAAAGAATATTGGTTGATAGAGCAGAGGTCTATGCTGTAGAATTGTATTATATGTAGTCTTGTTTTCACTTATTTTATCTGCTTCATCTTGCTTTCGAAATTTTCTAGAATGAATTATTGTTTTTCTTGCATTGTGCTTGTGCAGCAATCTGCTATTCTGTCATTAGCTCTACTTCTCTCTTTGATGTGCCAATCATCTGTATCCATACAGAGAATTAAAGGAAACCTTCTATGGCAATGGTGGAATTATTTATCTCTATGGGGATTTACTCTAGTCTTAAAGGCATCTGTTAACACTCCTTTAAAGACCCACATGTTTACCACTTTGTGATGTCCAATGATGCAGATAGTCATGGTTATGTGCTGCAGTTTTTAGAAACAGATGCTGACATATCTCGTGTTGACTGAATGCAATTGAGGTGAATGGAATTTTGCTAATGGTGATCAAAAACACTGAAAGATTATGGTATGATTGCCTTTCTGAAAACAATGTCCTGATTTATCTGGATCATCTACTGGCTGTTAACAGTTTTCAGTTAAACTATTTGCTAACAAATGAATAGTCCCGATGATAAGTATTGCTTAGAGGATCTGTGAGTTATGCAGTTACCTGGACATAGCTTTTGTTAGTTAAACTATCTGAATAGGTAAATAAGGATATGTGGAAAAATAAAAAGATATATATTTATTTTGTGGATTGGATGAACTGAACATTAAAGGCTGAGTAACAAAATTACTTTCCACAAAATTACTTTTTCACCTTTTTAAGTATACAATTTTAAGGGCTTTTTAAAAAGAAAAAAAACACGTTACCCATAATTCTAGGAGTTACTTTATTACTCTTGTGAAATTATGAAGTTCCTGCAGCTCCGTAACAAAATAAACAAGAAATTTACCAGAGCTCTTCCATCTTTTAGAAAATGTGTCCCTTCCTTTCTTCCTCTTATATTTGAATGAGCAATGTGTCCAGAAATGGGTATCCATGTTTAAGTGTGTGTAAAGCGTGATAAGGGAAAATGGGATCTGATAGGGCATGATAAAATACCTGGGTAATGTCGAGGTGGATTTTTATGTTTCTCCCGAGGAGCCTGTGTGAGGATGTTATCTCAAGACTGGGAAGCCATGTTTCCCCCTCCAGGGAATCACTCCACCAATACCACTACCCTTAAGCTCTGGTTTGGGTGGATGTCCACAACCTCTCTCCCCCCAACGCCCACTTCTCATTTATACTATCTTTTTTTTCTTTCTCTTCATACTGGCCGAATCACTTCCAAACCATTTTTCAACCAGGTGCTTTTGTCAGTAAACAACTTTATCTCTGAGGATATGGGTTATTCTCTCTAGCATTATCTATATTATGTTATCGCCTTTCATTATCTTTTGGCTCTTAACCATATGGCACATGATAGTGGATCCTGTGCAAGTATTAGAGACCAAAATTCCCTGTCTTGGAAAGAATGTGGATCAAATGAAGAGTTATTGTCTTATTTCTCACATAAAAGGTAAATAAATAGTAAGAGTAGTAAGAGAAAGCCCTTTCAGTGGATTCATTATTTGGATATACTTGAGATAAAGTCACCAACTATAAAATGAATAATTATTCTACTTTAGTTCAAGTGTAACAGCTATATCTGTCATATATACTTTGCTTACCAGTAGTTGTGATTTTGACCTGGTATTGAAAATGACAAAATTGTTAAAGAAAAATGCTTCTTTGTCATCTTGCCCAGAGTCACACGGAAGGTTGATAGCCATTTCCTGTCTGTATCCAGTACAGAAGAGGGCCTTTGATGTGCATAGCATGTCTCAGCACAGCTAACCCAATCGTCAGAAAAAAAATATTGGCATTGTACATTTCTGGAAACGATGGGATACACTGAATGTTTCTAAAGCAATTAGTGAATACTTTTCATATAAGCCTTGTATCACGTTTGCAGAAACGTACATTTTGTTCAGGTTATTGTTAAAAAATAACAACCACCCTTTGCATACTTAATTACATAATGTTTTGAACACAAAGTCAGTGATTACTTTTGGTTTCACACAAACAGAGGACTCCTACGTGAAAGTCTTTTAGTTTGTTTGACTCATCCACCAGGCCACAAGTTCAAGGCCAACATTTGTTCTTTGCGACTGGGCTGGCACAGCTTAGAATAGCAAGACTGGAAGCAGAGTTAAAAATGTTCACCTAGCTCCATTAAAGAACAAAATGTGGTGAATTTCCTGGTTTGGGCAAAAGTTAGCAAGCCAATGACCGACACATTAACGAGTCTTTTGGATTTGCTAATTAAATACTATCGTCCATATACACTTGTGCGTTTTTATTATTCAACCTGTAAAGGGGACAACTTGTGAGGCCATTTTTCCTTTTTTGTTTGTGTTTGTTTGTGTCTAAGAAGGCTGTCTCTACAGTCATTGTGATAAGAAAGGTTAGACAGACCATTGCCACATCTCTTTAATGGACACACAAATGAAAAAAACAATATCATTCTGGAAAAAAAAGTTTCCTGAGATTGTGGATGTTTTATCCTCACTGTTCTCTCTGCATACTGCCGTGACGCGACCACTACTCTTACTTGTGGTGGCTGACTACAGTACCAGTCAAAAGTTTGGACACACCTTCTCATTCAATGGTTTTTCTTTATTTTTATTTTTTTCTACATTGTAGATTAATATTGAAGACCTCCAAACTATGAAGGAACACATATGGAATTATGTGGTAAACAAACAAATGCTCAACAAACCAGAATATGTTTTATATTTTAGATTCTTCAAAGTAGTTGAATGAGAAGGTGTGTCCAAACTTTTGACTGGTACTGTATCTACAACCAACCGCATCGTGTAGGATCATTTCAACCCTCTAGCACAAACTGCACTGCAATACAGTCAGGGAAAATAATCAAATGGTAGCTGGGATGTGCGTTTCCGGGGAACAAATGTAAAAAATGTGCGACTTTTCATAGACATTTGTTAAAATATTTAATTATTCATTTCTGCTGGTACTTTCTCACATTATCTTGTGTGGTAACTGTTATAATTATTTGTTATTTGCGGACTACAAACAACTTTTGGGAATTGACCAACTTTTGTATTGGCTATGTATAAATGGATAAACATTGAGCCACATTGTGTTTATTGTATTATGCTGCAGTTCATTATCACTGATAAAATGTGCTTGTAAGCCATGCATTATGCCTTATTAGCACATGTTCATGATTTCATTTTTTATTTTACACCGATCAGATTGTTCAGTATCTGAACTGTAATTTCACATTACAATGTAAATCATAATGACATGTAATTGCATCCAAGTCTGAGGTTGCAGCTTTGCTGTGTGGTCTAGCCATGACCTGAGGTGTTGCAGCACCCACCACCCCCGCCTCCAGGTCCCTGCTCAATGCTCATTGCTAGACTCTGTGTCTCATTTGAATATATTGATTGGGCCATCTGTAAGCCATTTATCTCCTTCAAAAGACTGTTAAAGTAGGCCTCTCCACCTCTCAGCCCGCCCACCACTGTTTCCCTGACAGAGGGGATATACACACACATAAAGCACGACTCACACATACAGACACTCAGGCTATCTGAAAAGATAGACCAAATACCCTGAAAATATATAATTCTTATACAGATACACTACCTTAAAATAAATAATAGCAGCAGCAGAAGAAGCCTTGTTTGCTATGACTTGAGAGAAGGGCCAGAATACACACTTATAAACACAGGCCCATGGTGGGAAAGCTAAGCACAAAACTCCAAACTGCTTTGGGGAACCAAATGCTATCTAATGCTTTATTTAGTATTGCTAATATTCCCACCAAATAATGAAGCAAATTATTGCATTCTTACAGCGAATAACGCCCTCTTCAAATAATCAGCTTATCTGGCCTTGCCTTCATGGTGTTACATGTATGTGTAAATGTGTGTGAATGTGTGCGTGTGTGTGTATCTGCCTATCATCACAAACTGCATCCTAATGTTGCTGAAGCAGGGTTTTGGCACATCTGCAAGCTCTAGATATTCTTTGAACATGCATACATGTCGTCAGCAGAGTGCATGCATCATCATGATTGACTTATTCCTGACATTCCCAGTGGTAAATCCTTGGTAAAGGATTACTCTCTAGAATTGGACTGCTGCCCACTGTACAGTAAGACCATTGAACACACACACACAAAAAAATTCACACTCGCGTACAGACTGTGGGTCTCCAACAGGCATCAGCTCTTTGTGTTTGGCGCCTTTTACTGCCTCTTTGTTCCCTCTTTTGTCTCCATTCTTCATTCAAATCTGTTTTCTCCTCAGCCAAACCGTTGGCGGGCAGCCATTTGCAAGACCGAGCAAGGGGAAGCACAGAGCATAGTGAGAAGGCTAAAGGGAGAGAGGGAGACGGGGGAAGGAAGAGGAAGAACATGAGGAGTGGAGAGAAGCAGGGAAGCATGGAAGAGAGGAAACTGAAAGGGAAAGGAAAAGGAAGACAAAATAAAATAGTAGAGGTGAATTCATGCCCCTCCCTTCACCATGAGCACATTGTGTTGTTTCCTCAGCATGGCGGTTGCAGGTCACTCTCTACTCCTGCAGGCTTCAGGTTAACATTTTTAAATTTCTGCGCTCTGACAAGGTAAAGGGTGGCGGTCACTATCCAGCGGAGACCTTGCCTCTGTGTGTAAGTACAGGGCAAAGGCAGATGGTGGAAAATTGGCTTCAGTGCCTGAACCATACGGAGCATATGCACATGGGGGAGTTTGCAAAGACCCCGGGCATGGGGTGCGAGCCGAGGACTGCGCCTGCTGAGGCTGGCAGAAGAGACAAGGCACTGACATTGGCACTGGTGAGGAGTAAAAGTGCGCCTGAACTTCTCCTGGAAGGCCCCAGAAAAAGAGAGCTTGACTTTCTAACCAGACAACAAAATGTGTCTTAAATAAAACGCTTTTGGATGTAAAATTCCACATGGTTTTCCACACTAAATGACACATTTGGCCTGCAACAGAAAGAAATGTCCTACAAACTGCCAGCTCATACTCAAATGGATGCTTGTCAGATTTTCTAACAGTGTTAAGCCCAAACTATAATTAATCAAAAAGTTAAAATAAACTGGGCACCCCCTGGAACACTCTCAAGTACCATGGAGGTACCTGGATCCCTGGTTGAGAACCCCCTGGGCTATAGAACCCAACATGGACATACTTTTTGCTGGGAGGAAATTTTAGTAACTGAACCTCTTTGGATTTGAATTGAATACCCTGTCCTAGAGGTTAAATGTGGCACAATTTGAAAATGTTAGACAGAACATATTAACGGTCATAGGGCTGATAATGTATTATATTTTTCCTGAAGATTCCGCTGGAAGGAAATACATAATTTAGGCACTTGAATAAATGTTATTAAAATCTGCCTATTTTATGTGTACAAGTGGATATTTTGGCATGATGGTGGCAGTAGAGGAAAGTGCAAAAGAGGCACAAAAACACAATGCATACTCAGGAGACCATGAAAAGCAAAGCAACTGTCCTGAACATCTATCTATTTGTTGTCTTAATCCTCATGAGCCAAAGTGTTGGTCAATGTGAAAATTTAGAAGAATGCTAGAAAATAGAAAAGGGGTCACCAAAGGGATAAGGAGTTATCCTCTGGTGACCATGAATACCCATGGGCAATAATTTAGGGCCAGTAGATGATGATATTGCTCTGCACCATATACACAAAACAACAATTTTCAGATTTCAAGTTAGGCATGGTAGAAACTTTTTACTATGCGTGACAACTCCATCCACATTAAGGGGAAAGCAAAGGTTGAACCTCTTCACTTCCCCCAAAATACACTTATAGGACATTTCATTTACTGATGTCCTACAGGCTGCATGTCGGCTCAGTCACTTCTAGAGATTCAAGATCTCGCCTATTTTTTCACAGCAAAAATAGGCATCGAAAAGTATCTTTGAAAAGTTTATTGACTTCATTTGAACGACATTACTTAAGTTTTGATGTCTATATCTTAAAAAAAAAATAATCTAACTCAAAACTTTCTGATTCCATTTAAAAATAAAAGCCCTCTCGCATATTTCTGCCGACAGATCGCTTAATTTGTTAACACAACGCTTTTATTCGAAAATATTTGCAGGACAGTGTTGTGGAGATGCAATGAGCTGCACCGCTCCACACATTGCTCACTGAATTCAGTTGTTGTCTAATTTGCTTTTTTGTCCAGTTACTGTCAATGAATATCTACATGGCTGGCACAGTTAAAGTGGAGTAATCATCCCCTCTTTCCAATCTCTCTGGTTCTTTTAATATGAAATTAAGTTTGGAAGCATTGAGTTTCAAAGACGAAAAAGACAAAAAACGGAAAGTAGAAGTGACTTTCATTATTTAGTGAGGGTATTCGCTAAAAAGAGAAAATTCTACTCAGGAATTAAAACAGTGGAATTATGCCGAATTTACCATCTTAGCCATTATTATGCTTTTATCACCCATTCATTTATTTGGGCTGTTATTTAAGACGAGGCCTTTATTAGAATACCTGCCAATATGTGAGAATATTTGGTAAATATTTAAATTTGACAGTGTGTAAAGGAGGATCACAATATCTAGACATATTTATTTTTGGCACAACATTCCCACAAATTGGCCGCCCTGAAAACACTGTCAAAAGCCAGCTTTTGGCCAAGCTTCAACAACAATTTAACCTCCATTACAGCTCCTCCCAGAAAATCAGAACAATGATGTACAAATGTATCTCAGGCAAGTGTGTATGTTTACCAATCAATCTACTCCACCCTGACATGTTCAGAGTCCTAGTGTCATTATGGCCACTGTTTGGTGAAATAAAACAGTGCTGATAGCAGTGAGGGATATGGATGGGCCTGTACAGAGTTAGACAGCAGCATCACAATACATCTTCCAGGGTAGAGGCCTGTCATCGTCACACTGCCACAGAGGGGTTTGACATAGAGGTATGCACACGTGCATGTCCAGTATCCATGCATTACACTGACGTGTGCCGAGTAGCTAACACTAAGCACACACTCAGATACACACACACATTTTTGTAGTGAAAACCTTATTTGTGCCTTGTCCCATCTTCCTATCACCGGTCCGTCACACCTTCCTAAAACACACACAACACACAACATCCCCCCTCACACACACACACATACAGTCCTTTCTTCCTTAGATGTGTCTGTACACGACTCCCTGGCCGCAAATCCTTCAGTGGGATGGATGAGTGTCTCCAGCCCATTCATCATCCGCCTTATCCGCCACCCTCGCCACTGTTTTTATATCAGCCAGCAGTCACACTGACAACTGATGGCCCTCTCTCCCCCTCTCCCTTGCTCACTTCCTTTCTTCTCTCTCCCCCAAAGTCTCTCTCGTGCCATTTCTCTTTTTTCTCACTCCCTAGTGCCCTACTTGTTTTGCTTGTACGCCTGACAATGTGCATGTTTGTGGCCGTTCATGCACGCTTTCTCACCTACCCACCTCCTCTTCCTTCTTATCCCTCGCTCGTCCAGATCGCCTTCCTCCTCCTCCCGCTCTTCTTCTCCCACCCTCCCCTCTAGTCTTCCACTCTCCACGTCCCTCTCCGTCTATCTCTCTCTCTCCTGTGCACCGTTGGGACCAGAGTGGCACCTTCAGAGCGGGCCGTAAAAAGGCCCTATAAAAAGCCCCAACATGGGGAAGAAAGGGTAATGATGAAATTTAACTGCTCCTCTTGGTGCACCTGGGGTCTGGCCCTATGTGTGTGTGTGTGTGTGGATATACGAGCATGTGTGTGTCGTGTATGTGTTTGTGTGTGTTTGGCAAGCGTGAGGCCTGGGCACTGAACCGGAACTGCCCTGCTAGGGGGGTCAATGTCACAGCACCGCCATGAGAGTTATCGCTTTTTAAAGACGCACTATAGATTTTGTGAGGGAACTCATTTACACCGGCATAAAAAAGAAGGTGGCAAGGGAAGTTTAAAATCTAAAAAGGATGGGGGACTGGGAGACCGGGAGGAAAATAGGTTTGATGGCTCGAGTGGCCTCACCGGTGTGATACCAATTTAGCCCATTGTTGAGAATGGACACAGATTTTTATCCCTTTTTTTCAGATGGACTGAAACAAAGCAAATCTGGGACGGACTAAAATTCACAATAATATGAGTTCAAATGATGTTCCTTTGTCTTTTAAGATGTAGCTCATGCTTTATTGCAGTATACTGTGTACAGTATATGTCTATAAAATCCATATGGAGTTATGTCCACTGCAGATGCCGAAATAGTATGTTGTTAAACTGATTTATGAAGTGTGTCGCGTCAACATTTTTAATCTTTTATTGATGCAGGAGTGCCATAACGTCAATGAATAGATGCCATTAAAATCTAATGGCCTTGTGGTGCATGTGTTTGTTGATGCAAGTTTAATTCTCCAACTGTGTGTGTGTGGTTGGAGCCACATGCACCTTCAGGCCTGTATGTCAGGGCAGGACTATTTTCAGTTCAGTTACTGGCTGGAGCCCAGCGCCCTTCCCAGGCTCAGATGCTGGCTCACCGGCCTCTTCAGCCTTCCCCTGCCTCCCCTGCCTCCCACCTGTCCCTGGCTGCGAGCCTCCTCGGCTGGCCCGCCGGCGTGGAAAATCAGCCTTTGATGGGCCTGTGGGGACTGGAGGAGGGGATGGCCGGGGTTGTGGAGAGGATGGAAGCCCTGGGAGGAGCAGCATGCCCTGACTGACAGGGCTTGACACTGAAAAGGCCCACAGCCCAGGCCTGGCACCTTTCCCTCCACCAACCAGCAGGCCTCATTGACTGGCCTGCAGAGCTGGGTCCCATACCCCAGTGTCTTCCAGGCTTCCATGTAAGGAGCCATTTTTCATGAGCAATGTCCCAATCCAGTTAAAGCTTCACTAAGCAAGATTATATCCAACATTTCAGCCTTCTTATCTACCAAAATTACCAACTGAGGCTGCAACCTGAAAACCCAGAGCATGATTTGTGCTTCTCTCATTGCAACCTGGCAAGAGATTTATTTTGCAACAGATATCAATTGTAGTTGGCTGTACAATTGAAATTATAATAATAAAGTAATTGCTGATTGATGAGTGAAGAGAGAGTAAGGAATATTAGGGTCAGGTTATAAACAAACCAAAAAAGTATTTAGGAGAGAACAGTAAAATGATTACGCAAACTATTTGTGAAAACCATTCAGCACAATCTACGGACCAATTTCCTTGTGACGCACCCACTTGCAGCATTATATGTAGGGGACTGACAGAGGTTAAAGAGCAAGACAGTCCATGCAAGTAAGGAAGGAGGGGAGGTGGATAGGTCAAACAAACAGGACTTTCTCCCAGGAGACTGCTGTTTGTTTCCTGTGCAAAAAGTGAAGCTGAGTCACAAGTATTTCTTCGTGGGTCGTTACTGTTGTTAGTCATGTATGTAGTCAAGTTAACATCAACCATAAACCTAACTAGGTGGTTTTATTGCATAAACCTAATTTCCTAGAATATGGAAGTTTATTTTGAAAAGGCGCTAAGTATATAACAAGCGTATATTGACAATTTGTCACTGTCAAATCCGAAACTGATGCAATGGGGGAACGAGAGTGTGATAGTTTGAAGCATAGTGCCACTGAACAAGCTGCCGTATTTGACACATTGGTGGGAGAATGTGTTGCCAGAGACCACTTGTGGTATCAGTTATTGGATATGTATTTGTACGCTGTGAGTTATTTAACTGATGGGATCTTTGATTGCCAAAGAACAATGTCTGTCTTACCAATGTACAATCCTATGAAACATGTGCCATGCATACATTACTTCTACTTTCTGAAAAACAGCTTACTGCTAAAAGGATTAGAGTGACACACATATAAACAACACAAACATGCTAATCCTCATTAGCACTGCTGAAAGCCCCTCTGATGCAGGGTGCTTGTAGCCAGGCAGGAGGGTGGAGGCAAAAAGTCAGTTAGCTGCTAATGCAAAATGGACTGGAATCTGGAGTGTACACACACACACACACACACACACACACACACACACACACACACACACACACACACACACACACACACACACACACACACACACACACACAGCGTACACACAAACAGACAAGTTGGGTGGTTTCCTTGCATCTGATAGAAGTTGATCGATAGAGGGAGTGAGTGTAAATGAAAGAAGGGGTCAAAGAAGAGAAAAACGGCAGTAGACACGAACCTTCAGCCAAGAGTGTTGGCACACACTACGAGCTCCCTCTCGGTTTTTGGATCTGACAACTCCAATGTAATAACAGATAAACAGAGAGGGCTCGTCAGGCCACAGAAGCAAACAGCTTGGGCTTGCCAAAGACAACAGAGGGAGTAAATGTTGGAGGGCGTGCGTATGTATTTGTACATGTAGAGAGAAGAGAGACTGAGAAAAAGAGCTAATAGCTGACATCTGGCACGGGTTGCCCCCATCTGAGTCCTGTTCTCCAGCCCCATATTGTCATGCTGAATGATAAAGCAGAGAGATTGAATCGGCACACTTACAAATCCCCCGGCCAGCCCTGGGGGTATGGGCAGAAGAGCCTCTTCCAGCCTTTCACCGGTTAATGTGCCAATTTGTTTTCCAGAGTGCTCGAAGGAAGAATTTATCGCCATGTTTTTCTAACTGCTAAATGTTCCACAATGCAGGAAGTTGCTAACAGTGTCTGTCTGCTGTTTGGTGTTCAGGTAGAGTGTACAGTTGTGGTTTACCAGAGCTGTCACTGAAAACAGCTGCCTGGTTCAGTCCAGGTTCAGTCTCAATGAAAACCAAAACCTTAAGGCTGTGGGCTGAAAAAATGTTTTGAGTCATTTGAACCAGTATTAATATTGAAATTTGAATTAGGCTAGTGCAGCTGTAAAAATACTTGGAAACTCAAAGTTTCACAGATGACCAGTTTACAATGGATTGGATTGCATAGATTATCCACAGAAATGGAACAGTTTCTCGAAAAGGCGTTGACTCTAATTTTTTTAATGTAATTTTTCAATGCTGTGAGTACCTTGAAAATAATTCCATCACCTCCACTGCATCGGGGAAGAGGCAGAAATCTCAGAAAAAAATGAAACTTAAACTATATGCATTGATAAATAGAATCAGAGGTAAAAATATTTTTGGATTTTAAGGATTTTGTTGAACCAACTCCTTAAGGGCAGTCTAAGCGACTGACTATGAATGAACTAATTTTTGTACATTCTTACTTTCCAACATGCTGTTTCACTGTCACAACGGTCAATCCAGCCCCATCTTAACTACTTAATGATTTCATGGTGGAGAAACAGTGCTGTCAGCCTTCAGGCATGGAGCATATTTGTAAATTTAATGCTGCATCCAACTCACAATTTTTTAACAGCAAGTTGGCAGACATCACTCACTGTGACTGAGATGAGACAAAAGGAAATAACAAAGATAAGGAGGGGTGAGGATGATGTGGAGGTGAAGCAGATTGTATGGAGAGAAGGAGGGAATGAAAGTAGCTGAAGCTTTGGCTCCTGTTCAAGTGCCAGCACTGAGCCAAAGCCAGTTGAGTTCTACCAGGGGGTGCTCTCCAGAATCTGGCCACACACTAATTACTGGCGGTTTTGTTCAGGAAATTATCTCGATGTCCATTGCTGCATTTCACAGCAAATTATCCGTGGAAATCCCCCAAAACAATAAATAAGGCTGAAATTGTTCATTGGGGTCTCTGCTGATTGTCTCGCTCACTCTCTTTGTCTTCCTCTCTAATGTTGAAGAAACTAAGAGCCCATTTCCTTTATTTGGCAATGTCTTTTTGCTCTCAAAAAAGAGACAACTAAATGCTTTGTTTAGGTTGCACTGTGAGGGAGCGATAAGCTGTCAGTATTGATGCCAGAGTGTTTTAAAAGCATTCTTAGTGCTGTCATACACACATACCTAGTGGGCTTGGCACATTGGAATTAGCACGTTGAAAAGGAGTTGTTTCAATATATATCCAAAAATAATGTATTAGTCAGAAAAGGAAAGAAAAGAGCATGGTATAAAGAGAGAAAACATGACAACACGAGTCATACAAAGCTAAAAAAATAAAAGATTCTGAACCATACAGACACAAAAGAACAGCAAAATGCCAAATTTGTGGAAAATATATGCAACTAACAACAAAGTGGGAGCTATATTTTATTTTATCTTAAACACGAGCTCTCAAATCAAATACACTGATGAGATGCCAGTTTTGTGGGAATTGTGGCAATTGTGGAAGGTTCAGCCGCTCATTATTTACTACCTTTGCCAACGTTCAGTGCGATTATTGCAAAAAGTAATGTGCCCTAGATGTAGTGAGGGGGAGAGTAGCGGTGTGAAGGTGGTGGTGGTTGTGTAGCTTGTCAGACTTAGTTTACACCCGGTAACAGATTTTCCTTTGGAGTATCTTTATATTAACTACCATCTTTTACAATCTTTAGTAGTTGCCATGTGCAGTTAATAAGTGCTTTACTTGCCTTTTATTAGGGCTAAGGTAGAGCGAGTCGTCTTCCAATTGAAAGAAAGGCAGTTGGATTCCAGGCTCCTCCAGTCCATGTCGAAGTTTTCTTGGGCGAGACACTTAACCCCAAATTGCTCCCGAAGGCTGTGCCATGTCTGAATTTAAATAAGTCTAGTCTTGAAGCATGGCCTGCACATTGCATGGTATCCCCTGCCATCAGTGTATGCCAATGGTTGAATGATGGTAGTGTAAGGCTCTTTGAGTGGTCGGACAACTGGAAAGTCCCTATACAAGTCCATTTAACATTTAACATTTGCCAAAACCTAAACAAGAGTCCTGAACACCAGGCATCCACCCTGACCACTTGCGCTACAAGATTGTTGCAGGTCACTGGAAAAAAAGAAGAAAGAAAAACATTAGCAGTTTACATTATCAGGTGGCTGTTACAATCTCCATCAAAACATGGCACCACTGCACTTTGGCACCACCACATCTGCACCGTATTACAAAGTTTGGAAATGTATGAGTATACCTTAAATTGGCAGAGGTATACTCTAGTTCATTTCCTCTCAGTGAAGATCTAGATCTTCAGGTTTCTCAGCAATCTTCCAGATACAGTCACTGATCCCATACATTACCTGGGAGCCCCTCACCCTAAACAAGCAGACCTGCTTTATAAATTGAACTATAGAGCTGTGATTAATAAAATTGGGAATGATATTAAATATTGGACATTCCTCTTTCAATGATTGGCCAAATGAATGCCTTCAAAATTGTGACCTTGGCTTCTAGGTTCAAGCCTTCATCAAAACACTGGATTCAAGCTTTTTATCTGGGGTGTAACATCTTTGCAAAGCAAAAGATTTAGGAGGGTTGTTCCAAACACTGCTAATGGGCAGTCAATGCAAGAGCCATTGTTTACTGGCAGGATGCATAGCCTCAAGAGACACAATCCCATCATGGCTGGCTATAGAGTGAGGGCAGCTGTTTTTTCATCATTCAGATTCCATTGCATAGCCCATCCCTTTGGTTGCACCAATAAAAAAATAACTTAGAAGAGTTCGTCGTTAGTAAGTTAGTAAGAAATGATGTTATGTGCTCATTTCTACTGTGTATAGATAAACTGGTGAATAAACGCTCTACAAGTGGTCCATCAAAATTGACCAGAGTGAAGGCTAATAACAAACACTGAATTCAATGTCTGTCTGTGGAAATCTTTGTCATAATGTATGATAAAAGGCAAACAACAAGATCAAACAACAATTGGTGGAATTGAACTTGCTGTCACTTGTGTGCCTACTAACTTACTAGTGTATAAAGACCATATATATTCAAATACATATAAACACACCACCCAAGTAAATGATTAAGATTCAGTCCCTAGATTCAAATAGGAGCCCTTGCCAAGTTGGATAGAGATGACATATTTTCTTGTCTTCTCCATGAAAATGTCAGCTAGCATGAACGTCTAAACCCTGGAGGAGGGGTCATCCGTTAGTGACAGTAAGTGGGTCAGTCCACTCTGCAGGGTGCATGGGTGGGCGTCTAGAGCACCCAGGACTTGACGCACCCAGACGATGACCAGGGAGAAGTGTTTATGTGTGTGTGTGTGTGTGTGTGTGTGTGTGTGTGTGTGTGTGTGTGTGTGTGTGTGTGTGTGTGTGTGTGTGTGTGTGTGTGTGTGTGTGTGTGTGAGTAGGGTGGGGTTTAGGAGATGTATAAGGTGCAATACACATGAGACAAGCCCACTGGTATCATGGCAAGTCACAATTAATGACCCGTGCCAACATTACAAGATGAAAAATCCCCACTGTCCTAGCATCGCCCGCCCAGCCTGGCGACTGGAATTCTTCATTAGGTCTGGCAATGGAAGGGAAGGTGTGAGAGAGTGTGTGTATCATCTTTGGACTGATATGTGAGAAGATAAAACATTGTACAGTGCATTGTTGAAAATGACACTTATACCTGACAACCAAAACACACTGAATTTGTGCCTATACTAATATACTATGACATGGTGGTTTTATCTCATTTATGTGATTTTTGTTGGAAAACATATGTTTAGGACCCATTGGAAAGAGGGAGTGTGCATACATTGTGAAAATGCTTCAATTTGTTTATTGGCTAACTTCAGCTAAAATCATTTTCATGTGAACTAGTTTTAATGAATAGAAAATAGTCTGTATTTAAAAAGTTCACAGTCAGGTATGTGAAGTAAAAAACAGTACATTGTTTCAGTAATAACTCACTGCTGTTAACTCTCATATTTCTTTTGAGTAGTACAAGTGTACTTCTATTCATCAACATACAGTGGGTACGGAAAGTATTCAGACCCCTTTAAATTTTTCACTCTTTGTTTCATTGCAGCCATTTGCTAAAATCGAAAAAGTTCAAAAAAATTCACTATACCTTTGCATCAGATAATGCCTTATTTGTATAATGAAACATAACATCAGTTAGTAATTTTTTTTTCCATATTCACCTGAAATGGATGGAATTATACAATACATATCTCAAAATGAGAATTTTCTCAGACTTTGAGTGGGATATCTCCGCTTCAGTAGTACTGACATACACCAAAGTTTCCAGTTTCATTCCTATCTATACTTTTTTTTTACAGCGGGGTTTGTTCATATTGTTTTTTTGGGGGGGAGTTTTCCAATGCAAGGGTTCAAAGATGGGGATGTCGTATGTTGTACAGATTTTAAAGCCCTCTGAGGCAAATTTGTGATATTTGGCTATACAAATAAAATATAATTGAATTGAACTCAATCGATCGCCAAATTTAATTAAATTTAATTCCTTAAAACATGGATTTTTTTGTCTTTGTTTGAGTTTGTGTATTAATATAAAGAGATAACCCAAATTCCCTTTGTCAGCAAAATGAAACAAGAATTTTAAACCCTGCTGCTGAATGTTTGTGTGGTTAGTTTAGCGCTCATTCAACATCTGAAATTTAGTACATATAGTATTTGCTTGGCTCAATTCATGAAAAATAAGTGCAAACATTTTGTTGTTGTCATTTTATATAATTTGAATTAATTCCATCGGTACAACAACAGAGCCATGCCATACTCACCACTTCTGTTTTTATTCACATATAATTTGTAGTTGCTTTTGCTTTGCTTTTTTTTTCGATCCCTGATAAGCTATTGTCATTAGCAATCCACCCTTCCTGCAAACATTTCACAGTAAAAGTCTAGTGGCACAACCAGCACCATTATACTTGAAAAGAACCACATTTTTTTCATGTAAAAAGCTAAGTAATTAATTTGTAAATAAAAACATTACTTGTGTTAAAAAGAGAAACTTTAGGAAGCAGAGTGGTACTTGAATATGTAGTTTACGGGTTAAAAAACACAAGAACATTTCTCAAAACAACACAACATTTCAGGAAACACAACATTTCACAAAACGCATCAACATTTCATAATACACAACAACAAAAATTTACCATAAAGCAGGGTGCACTGTAAGTCGTGATTACCTTGTGATCCAGTCTGAGAGTTGTCATTGTTTTATTCTTAGGACCTTTACCCTTTCACAGTATTTTCAGTTCAAAATAGGTAATTGTAACATGTCAGTTGCCTAAAAATGTCTTATTCGTGAATAAGCAAAGAGTTACACACAAAATACAGTAATGTACACAAGGATTGCCTCATTTTTCTACAACTGAAAATATAGAGTCAATAATTTGAGTATGCTACTCATCCATGACCTTGGAGGATCTAACAACAAACATCATGGAATGTCCCTTTGAATTATACTGTAGACTTTCTTTTTTTTGGGGGGGGGGTTGCCTTTATTAGGCAGCAAGAGAACGACTGCAGAGGGGGCAGAGAGAGGGGACGACACACAGCAATGACCCAAAGGCTAGAATGTGCCGCTGCCAAGGGAGCGTACGCTCTACTTCGTGAGCTAGTAAGTTTTTACATCGAACTTTGGAATACAATTTACAGTGTAGAACAGGGGGATTTCCTTTTAGGCTACAAAAACACTTTGGCTGGCCCTGGCTGCTGAGACCATGCAGACCCATTACTCAGCCCAGACTCAACCAACCACTGTGCGTCATCCAAATTCTCACCTCGTCATTTCACAAGCCATAGAGCCAGGATAAACAAATCGAACCATTCTCAAGCGTGGAAATAGCTCTCAAAATAACAACTGTGAATTAAATTTTTTTATTATCTTCCCAAATCCAATTTATTTCATGCATATCTTACCATCTAAATTGAATACAGCACATAGCTTATGCGGGAAATCACTTTCAAAAGCCTTCCTTATCTTATCGCAGGGCCTTATCTTATCCTGGCATCTGGCTTTCAAACTGTGCAGAGGCGTCAAAGTGTGTGGGTCTCTGCTCAGGGTTGTCTCACTGTGTTTTCATTGGTCTTCTCATACAACATGTTTTGCCAGATCGCCCAAACCACCGTAACTCTTAAAGGAGTGTTAATTGACATTTATAAAGTTTACATATTTTAATTAATGGCAATTATCAGATTATAGAGAGCTTTTTAATTATGGCCAGATAAACTTAGTTAAAATATTGGGCAAAATGCCAGAAAGTGAATGTTTCAAAATCATAGTGTAGGATCTGGAAAGAAAATAAAATAATTTAAAGAGTAAATTATCTATGTGTGGATAGTACTTAAAAGTTAACAAGTGTTCTCCGACAAAATTAAAATCTAATTAAAATGTTGTTGTTGGCAGAGTGTGGTCCTGGTTCTCTAAAGGTTCCATTCTGAATGAGAACAATGATGCGGTTTTTCCAGGGATTTGAGATCTGCAGGAATGAGTTCTTGTTTAGACTTGTAGAGCATCTGAAATGCAAATTAAAGATGTTGTGCTTTGATCACTTGTGCACAGGTTTATGAAAAATATTGACTCGAAGAATTGACCACTTGTCAGAGAGTCCAGTTGGTACAGATTGGCCAAAATCTAAAATTTGGATCAAGCTTGGTCATTAAAATGAGCTAATTAGCTTCATTATTTTTGGAAAAGAAAAAACATGACGGGAATACTCAGTATTGAAATGTGTGCTGTGCAGATACTCTCTAGGAAGAAAGTTTATTCATTAGCAAATTACAAGTATCCAGTATGAACATTGAATACTTTGTGTTAATATTGCCATCCCTTTCCAATAAATACTTTAATTTAACTCTAAATAAATGTTTGTTCAATGAGATAGCAGCCCTTTCTCCAAAAAAAGATGTTCTCATACAATGTATTTATATATATATATATATATACACACATATTTAGTTCCTGCCAACACTGAGCACAACTAATTGCACCTTCCAAATTACAGTAGCATTGATTGCAGGTCTTGTGACAGAATGCAACTTTTAAAGTTTGAGTGTTTATCCCTTCAGTTAGGTAGAAGCAAGTAGGCAAGCAAGCAGCTGTGGGTAAGACGTGCCTTCAAATAACAGATCTGTCCAAATCTGCAAAGGATGTCATATTGGTGTTTTCCAGAAGAAGACTCCTTATGATTTTGGTGACCACCTGACCTTGTCTTTTCTTCCAAAAATCTCTCTATCAAAATCCATCCAAATATTTGCTCTCTTCTATTAAATATTCTTAGCACATTCCTGCTGATAAGTGGTTAAAGCATCCAAATAAACATTTCGTTTTCAAGCACTAAGTTTCTAGGAATAGCCAAATGAGTTGTTTGATGTTAAGTCAATCCAGGACTTTCATACTGTGGACAGTCAAATATTACCACAGGGCCCCCTCTTTGAAACAGTTCCGAGGACTCTGCCCCAACTCGACTCAACCTGCTGTGAGTGGGGGGTTAGGGTGTGATGTGTTTCAGATCATTCCCACACTGAACGCTTCACAGCCCCACCGATTGTTTACTGATCTACCTAAACACTTCTTCTCTCACACTCCCACCTAACCTTTCCTCTTGCTCCCACACTTCTTTATCAGACACATCAGCACACACAGAGAGCCCCTGTGAACAAACAACCCTAAAAAGTCCTGGGAAAAGCTGTTACATGCAAAAAAAAAAAAGTCAGTACGAGAAACCAACAATATCCTTTCCCTGAATTTGTCTCATATCATTAAAAAAAACATATTACATATTGGTCGCCAAAAGAATATAATGTATTTTTAACAGCAGACAGTTTTACTTGTTATAGCAAAAAAGGAACAGGTGTAACTAATAACATTAATGGTGGCTCTGTTTGTTTCCTGGTAAGCCATGACAGTGTGACACTGAGCCAGCATGAACAAAACCAGGACCCTGAAAGCTTGTTTACATATGAATTGTTGGTTACATTTGAAGTCAGGGTGGATGTGTGGATCTTAAAATATAAAAGTTTCACCCAAGAAGCCACCGTCTGTTTGTATTGTGAAACCAGAAGTCAAAGTTGATTATTTAAAAAAAAAAAATCTGTACTTAAGTAAGTATTTTTACCCAAATCACAATTGTTTCCTAGACGTAACCAATTATTTTTCTTGTCTAAACATAGGAAGGTTGTCATACGAACAGTTGTATGAGGATGAGTTAGCAGTTTAATGGGATTCAGACATCATTGATTGAAAATGGTCCCCATCCCAAATTAAGTGTAAAATTTGAAATATACAATATAAAATATATTATATATATAATATAAGAAAATATATATTTCCCCCTATTTTTGTCTTTCGGATTCTCTAACACTCACTAAGATCTAATGCCTTGTTCTAGCACCAGTCTTCATAAACTCAAATACATAAACCTCCAGCATGAGGTCATTGTGGCTTGCGGGCCAAGAGCATGTCTCTCAAAGGTTCAAAAATTTGAACTGTCGCTCTTTGTCAGACAGTAGAAAACCACACCTGTGCTGTTCAAGGGCAACAGGTAGCAAGGGTGTAGGTTTGGTTTCAACATTGATTGGTACACATTTTAAGGTAGAGGCCTGGAGATCCTGACCCTTAAAATTTGAGAATGAAATCACTTGGATTCTGGTGAATGATATTGACCAACTTATAGTGGAAATGTGTTTATTAATGTAATGGAAAACACAAAATTTGGGCTCCAGGAGAAATTTGAAAATATAGAAATATAATGGAGCATAATGCAATAAGGCATCAGGCATTGTGTATTGCTTTCAAATATTCATTCTCCTGCAGATCGAGTTCACTCATTACATTTTATCTCTGCTAAGTCAACACAAATGTAGGCATGGTTTTTTAACCCTGCCGGTCAACAAGCAATTCTGCTCTGCACCTCTCTTCTTCTGCATGTGTGTGTCTGTTCACTGCAAGGAAAATGCAAAAAGTTCTCCCAAAATATTCGTAGTTGTCCCTACCATCCATATGCAAAACTATACCCTTGACATGTAGCCATTGTAAACAAGACCTCATGTCATGGCTTTTCCTGCTTATTTCAACTTTGAGAACTCCCCTCATGAGTGATTGCTGTAGATTTGTCCACAGCGCCCCCTACAGTGTCAGATACAATGCCAAGGCCTGCAAGGATGAGCGTAGGACTCAAGTATTGACTCAAACGTTGTTGTTGACGTTGTGCACACATCTGCAGAGGAGATGCTCTCAATGGTTCAGGCCAGGAAATGGGGCCACTTTGGGCATGTTCTCTCTGGTTAACAACACTGATGAGAGTCCTAACTGAATGAGCTCCCAAGCGAGAGACATTGAGAGAACTAAAGTTTAAAAAGGAGGATATTTAGTCTGCAGTCCGCTGTTTCCTCTGTCGGTCTATTAAACAGGAGTGTCCTGCATCCCATACCCAACGCCCCTCCCTCCCTCATTTCCTAACTTCCTACCACACACACACTCCTCCACAAATCCCTTCACGCCAAACTCACTCAAGACTAGGCATGTGTGAAATTAAGGACTTTCTAATACACATGCCCCTTCTGCTCTCACACACACACACACACACACACACTCCAGACCTTCCCGGGAATAAAAACAGAAGAGTAAGTAGTGAATGAGTAAGCAGCAGATAGGAAGTGGGGTTTTGCTGTAAAAGAGGAATTATAATGACCACTTCCTGGTCAGTGTGAATACTTTTAGATGCGAGTCACGGAATCTAAACATCCAGTATGTGATTACTTGTTAAAGACTCTCCTGATTGATTTCCATGAGCTTTCAAATAGTACAGTGGTCATTTGGGTTTGTGCTTGTTTATTTCGTTCTTTCTCCACCAAAACCAAACTGGGTATTCTTGCTATATTTAAAATATAATTAAAGGAAAATGTTTGCCTTATTGGAGTACATCAAAACTTTTATGTATGAGATAATAAAAATTAAAAGCCCATTGATATCCCCCACCAACAACAACAAATATACCTGTAGCCGTCTCACTGCTTCTCGTGAGTCCACATCAAAATAAACGCAGGTAATGTGTAAACAAAACTTTCTTTATTCAGGTAAACAAAAGCAAATACAGACTGCTGTGCACTCTCACGCTGCCCGGCTTCTTGGAGCGCACGCAGTCCAGTGTCGACAAAACGGCAAGTCTCTGACGGGCTCATGCTCGTGTTCCTGTCTCTCTGTCCTTGCTTGTGTGTGCCAACCGCCAGAGCTCCAGCCTGCTACTGCTTAAAAGGATGAAGGATAATTAGAAACAAGTTACAGCTGTGCCAATGGGGCGGCTGTGGCTCAGTGGAGAGCAGGGTTGTCCTCCAATCAGAGGATCAGCGGTTCGATCCCTGGCTCCGGCAGTCCATGTCGATGTGTCCTTGGGCAAGACACTTAACCCTGAGTTGCTCCCGAAGGCTGTGCCATCGGTGTATGAATGGGTGTGAATGATTAGAGAGATCCTGATGGACAGGTGGCACCTTGCATGGTAGCCCCTGTCATCAGTGTATGAATGGGTATGAAAGGGTGAATGATTAGTAATGTAAAAGCGCTTTGAGTGGTCGGAAGACTAGAAAAGCGCTATACAAGTACAGTCCATTTACCATTTACCAATTAAACTCACCATGACACCGTTCCCCCGAACCACTCCCACACATCTCTCCCCTGCAACTGAGTACAGACCATACCCACTACCACATACCTCCACCGCCCATTTTAGGCCGGGGAACACTTTGAACTTAAAAGGCTGTAATGCCTCCCTCCGTCCAACTGCACACTTCCTCGGTTTGGCGGTGTACCCAGCCTGTCTCATTGATTCAAGCACACATCAGCAAAACGCTGCTGCAACGCGGCCACATCTGCTCTCTGGGACTGTGTGAGATGGTCTTCACAAAGGAGCGAGGCTTGGTTGGTGGAATTTGGCACCTCAGGCCCCAACTCATCCCTCTCTTTCACGACAGTCACCAAAGAAACAGGCTCTGCCTCTCTCCATGCTTTGAGGAGGTTGAGGTGGTAAATTTGTGTTGCCCCTCCCCTGTCAGAATGCACAACCTCATAGTCTACAGCCCCCATTCTCTGTGTGACGACAAAGGGCCCTTTCCACTTGGCGAGCAGTTTGGAGCTTGACGAAGGAAGTAATACAAGTATTTTATCTCCCGGTGCAAATTGTCTCAGCCTAGCCCCTCTGTTGTACAGGCATTGTTTACGCTCCTAGGCCCTCAGCAAATTCTCCCGTGAACATTGCCCAAGTGTCTGGAGTATTGCTCTCAGGTCCAGGACATATTGAATTAAATTTTTGCTTGGGCTCAGACCCTCCTCCCAGTTTTCCTTAACTAGGTCCAGAACCCCACGTGGTTTTCTGCCAAACAGGAGCTCAAAGGGAGAAAATCACGTGGAGGCCTGGGGCACCTCCCGCACAACAAACAAGGGTCAAGCCACTTATCCCTACTGCCGACATCATCGTGTAGGAACTTACAGATTATGGACTTCAAGGCCTTATTCAAATGCTCGAAAAGGCCGTCGGTCTGTGGATGGTACACACTAGTCCGAATTGCCTTGACGCCCAATAATCCGTACAGTTCCCTTACTGTGCGTGACAGAAAAGAGGTGCCCTGGTCGGTAAGAATCTCTTTTGGGATTCCAACTCGGGAGATGACCTGATACAGTGCCTGCGCAACACTCTTTGCAGAGATACTGCGCAGCGGCACCGCTTCAGGATATCACACTGCGTAGTCCACCAGAACTAACACAAAGCGATATCCTTGTGTACTTCGGTGTAATG
Organism: Anoplopoma fimbria; assembly: GCF_027596085.1. Classification (NCBI taxonomy): domain Eukaryota; kingdom Metazoa; phylum Chordata; class Actinopteri; order Perciformes; family Anoplopomatidae; genus Anoplopoma; species Anoplopoma fimbria. Next base: position 13,558,682 of record NC_072449.1, read on the forward strand.
GCCCGATGAGGTCCATGCCAATGCGTTCAAACGGGACCTCAATTAGTGGCAATGGGATGGCCGATTGGTTTAGTAGTTGCCATTCAGGGCAAATGGCACACCAACGGCGCACATCTCCCCGAATCCCAGGCCAATAAAATCGGGTCATTATCCGGTCTAGTGTTTTGTCATACCCCATGTGACCAGCTATTGGATTATAGTGAGCCGCCCGGAAAACCATTTCCCGATCGATTTGGGTAACAATTGGGTAATATCTTCTCCTGTCTGAGTGTCAAGACTCACTCTATACAGTCTACCCCTAACCAATTAAATGAGATTATATGTCGTTGGTGTGTCAGGGTGTACCATGTGAGCATCAATATTTATCACTTGGTCGAAGGGGCAAAGTGTAGAGTATTGTCATGAGACTGCTCAAGTGTAAAATCTTCCATGGAGTGTATTTTAGGAACCTGTGGGCCCCTTGTGAAGGCACCGCTGGTTCCCACTCCCCGTCAGCAGTGTGAGACAACCTTGCATCACCACTGAGCACAGCACACATACCACATGTCCCTGTTGGTCGTGATCGCACACCCACACATTGCCCCACCAATCTATGGAACCCAGGCCAATCCATGCCTAAAATCAGTGGGTGTGCAAGGCGGGAGCTAACCGCAGCCCTAATTCTATGTGTTTTGCACCTGTGTTTAATTTCCACTGGAACAACAGGATATCTTTGCACATCCCCATGCACACACCTTATCTCCACCCACTTTGCCTTTACCAAAGCCCCGCGACGAACCAGGTTCTGGTGAATCATAGACTGCATACAGCCCGAGTCCACCATAGCCTGGTGTAAACCCCCTTGAATCCTTACTGGAACGCTTTATGTCCCCCCTTGACCGGAGGAGGTTGCTAGCGGACCGGCATCTGGGATCACCTGGCTGACCTCCATGAGTGGACACTCTCTGTGGAAGTGACCGGGCCGCCCACACCTCCAACACTCCTGCTCTGACGTCTGAGGGGCCCCCTGTGGGTTGGGAACAGTGCCTGTAGCAGCTGGAACCTGGAAATGATGGAGAGATGGAGAGTTATTGCGGGGTTGAAATGGGTGAGCTGGTGGGGTGCTGGAATGAGGCCGGAGTGAAAGACCTCCTGCGAGGAGCCGGAATTGGTCGGGCAGACGCTGATGTCGGCCCCTCTGCCGCATGGCCCATGGGGTGATCACCGAGATGATCCTCTGCGAGGATGATGGCAGCCCCCAGGTCTGCAGGTCGCTGGCAAATTACCCATTCTGAAGTCCCGGTCGGGAGCATCTCCACAAACTTTTCAATAATGACCCTCTCAAGCATCTTCTGCTTACCAGCAGACTCACCTGGCTGTAGCCACCTGCTTGCTGCGTCCCTCAGCTGCTGGGCATAGACAAAGGGACGTTCTGCGGGTGTCCAGTTCGTGCCCTGGAACCAGTGATGGTGGTCCTCAGGGGAGAAGCCCGTTCTCTCCAGGACGGCTTTTTTGACGTCCTGGAAATTCCCCCGCGAGGACGCCGGCAGGTCGAGCGCCGCGGATTGGGCCTCCCCTGACATAAGGGAAGCAGGCGCACGCATCACTCCGCCGCCATCCACCTGCATGAATACTGAAGGTTTATTAGCATATTTCCGTTTTACAGGACAGGAAATGGATCTTTGCATGCATATAATTGTTTGTGTTTAAGGAGCTTGGAGGAGACTAGCAGGCATCCTTGAAACTCCTCTGAACGAAGGACTCATGAAGTCCTCGGTAGAACTCATATGATCCTCAATATTGGAGCAGTCCTTCAGCAGGTAAGCGGAAGAAGAATCCGTCCTTTATTTTGTGACCCACCCAGTGTAGAGCCGAGACAAATATGTACTCAAAGCTATGTTGAGATTGCAGTTATTGTAAACACTATGACAGTTTTCCACACATGCTTTTAGTACATGTAGGTGGGGCAGTGTGGCCTCAGTGGGGCACAATCACATGCTTTTACTGCTCTCACACAGAGGTTTTTCATCTCAGATTACACAGTTGAATTTGCATTATAACCGAAATGGAATAAAAAAATCAACTTTACTTACCTGAAGCTTGAGAAGATATGCAATATATCTAATAAATTGCTTGCTAAAACTTAACATTACGATTGTTTGGTCTTATGTTAAATGGGAGTCACATTAAGTTACAATAAGTTTGCAACTTTACAATATGCAATTTTGCAGACAGAAAACAGATGACAGCTGACCCCCAAGAAGGAAGAATTTGTTCATTACTTTTGTCTCTATGTGATGGCATATTTCAATCGTTTTTTTATATGATATATAATGAAAGAAGGTCTGGATGCTTCCTCATAAATACGTAATGCTGAATAATGTTAGGGAAGTGTCTTTATGTCCTTATCCATGTAAAAATTACCCTGACAATCACAAAATGCTGAAATGTACTCATTAAAACAAATAAACATAAATTACACTCTCTGGGATGAATTTTCAGAAACAGTTTTGTTCTCACACCTCTTCATCTTATAAGAAATTCTAGCAATACCTTTAAAGATTTGTCGCTGATCACATCTTTAAAGACTTAACATTATTATAGGAAAATGTGGTATGGTTTCATCAAAAACATAAGAAAAGAAGACAGATGTTTTTATGCTTTTCTATAAAAAATTGAATAATGATGTCGGCAAAATCTTATATTCATTAATGTAAATTTAAACAGGAAACTTCATTTAGTTGTTTTCCTGAAAGATGTTGAGCATTATGTCAAACTACTTCCTTATTTAACAAAAAGGCTATCAAGGCACTTAATATCTGTATGTTTGGTGATATTTTTGTCTATTTATTGTTTTGTTTTTGTTCTATTTGTATACCATCCAGAGTATACTGAATCTGGGTTCTTTTGTATAATTGGAAAGAAAGTAGAGAAAGTATCCAACTAGTGTAAAATAACTTGACTCAGAGGCTGGTTATCCGACTGTCCTTCTCAATTTTTTGAGTCATCGCAAACCGCATCCCAGTTATTACATGTACAATACTGTGTCTTCATCTAACTGAAGGGCATTTGGAGAGCTTTGCACTTTTAAAGTCAACAGTATGGCCTTGGTCGCACCACTGTTTTGAACTCAGCAAGAGTGTGCTTCATCACTTGTCACAATAATAGGAAGATTGTGTCAAATCCTACATAGTTGCTCTCAATGAATTGTCTGAATCATCAGATGGAGTAAACAAATGTGTTTTTTTACTTTAAGGACACTTCAGGGGGATGTCGACAAAAAAATCAGGTTTCAAGAAGTTGCGTAACTTATTGTAACTTTAATAAAGCAATGTTATCCGACATAAGCCCGTCTAACAGTATCAGGCATTAAAGAGCCCCATTCTCTCCTCGAGTTCACAAATCATCAGAAGTCTTGAACATTATCTTTGCTATTGTCTTCTATCACACCATACACACAGACTCTGTGTATGGGATTCGGCTGAGTTGAGAGCAGACATTTTCTCGGTGTGAGGGGCTTCGCTGTCGTTTTCTTTTGTTTGCTTCACATGACACACTCCCTCTCCCACTGTGTGGTAATATGGCTATTTTTGCAGTCAATTTGCCACTCTCAGCATCCAAGCACATGCAAATATAGAAGATAATACCGACTGGGGAATAGTGCTCGGCTGTAAAATGTGTACCAACTATTTAAAATCCAGGTTATTGTTTGATTTACATGAAACTGTGCCAACAAAGAACAAAGGATCAAGATGATTGTTTGAATTTTGACATTGCATAATTTATTTTCTCCTTTCTTCATTTGCAAGTAAAAAAAAATTAAAATAACAAAAACTCAAAGACACACAACCAGAGCTTTTGTTATAGCCTAATTCAGTGTTTTTAAGGCTTTTTTTTTTTTTTTTTTTTTTTTTTTTTTTTTTTTTTTTTTACAGATATCCACTTTAAAAAATTACAAATCATCATAAACAAATTCACAATGGACCTTATTTATAAATGCTGAGAGGAGCACATTTGTGTGTAATTGTTAGGGTGTTGTTAGGATGTTTATTTTTCATTTCTGCATCAATTTATATTATCTTGACAAGGTAAAAAAGGCATTTAGAGAAGATATTTTTGATGAATCACAACTTTGTTTTGAAGACGGAAGTTAACTTTGAAATATATATATATATATATATATATATATATATATATATATATGCTAAAGCCTACCAAATGGTGCATATCAAGAGCTACTGAATGGCACTCTAGGTACCCCTCTAGACCGCCAGACGCCCAAAACCCTCGCTGGCTTCCCACCTGCAAAAATGGCTGATAGTTTTGTTGGTAACATTTGTTGAACAAGAAGGAGATTGTGGAAGTCACACAAAAAACACACAGCAGAAATGCACCTTCTAATAAACATCTTAATCGTCAGTTATTTTCAGTCCAGATTCAGATTTAGAGTTTTGGGAGAAATATCTGCTGTGGTGAATATATGTTGATGTTAAATTCAGAAACATGTACATACAGATGGATGTGGCATTTGCAGCATGTAAATAAAGATTACTTCCTAATTGAAAGGCAGCAAAAGAGCAGCAGCCAGCAAAGTAAGAATAGCGTACTTCAGTACTTTAGTAGTACACACTACTTCCTTAAACAAGCTTGGCAGTTAAACAAATTCAGATTTGAGATTTGAAATTAGGACATTTGCTGAAACAAATACATAAATGCACACACAGCGTATCAGAGATCAACAGTTCATCTGGTTGGCTACTCAGAAGTCAACTTAAGAGCGAGTGCAAACATAAGAGATCTAAAGACCCCATACACTGCAGACGCTAGCTTCCACTTTTTTGTTATATTCTTTTAAAGTATGTGGTACTTGAGCATTGGACGTATGATGTCCACTGCTTGTGTTACAGTCCAGACTCCATTTACATTACATCAAGCTTATCCAGGTGGCAAAGCAACTGATCAATGAAAAATAGACCAACAACACCCTGAAACATCATGTTGTCCGGATGATCAAAAACAAGGTTAGTCATTTTTCATGTCATTAATTCAGGTAACTTGGAAAAGAAGCCACAATGTGACATATTTATAAGTATCTAGCAGTGTCCAGTTAAAACTGGTGAATTTCATATTTTTTTCTTCAAATTCTCTCTAATTTATAAAACAAAATAATAAACAACAGATATATCATTGCACTATATTAAATCTCAATTTACATGTTTCATGGACAAAGTCAAAAACACAACACTGGATTACTTTGTGTGATGAGACATCTGACAAAATGCTGACAATAAAAACATGTTGACAAGCTGTGGTAAGTAAAATGAGAAAGAACTCGTTGTCTGTCTGATGCCCAATTATTGATAAATGGCTAGTATCAGAAAAACACCAACATATGTCCAGCCTGACACAAATACACAAAACACACACACACACACACACACACACACACACACACACACACACACACACACACACACACACACACACACACACACACACACACACACACACACACACACACACACACACACACACACACACACACACACACACACACACACACACACACACACACACACACACACACACTCCTTTCCACACCTCCCCCTACTGCTCAGGTACACCCTCCTAACTCTGTCCTCCCCGGTTGCTAGGCAACATGTTCCTTGTGCGGACACCCACCTGCCTTCAGGCTTCAGCGCTCTAAATTTGGTCTTAATTGCAAATTGAGTGGGAGAACAGGCCGACGCTGGCTGAATGAGAAGCAGGCAGCAGAGGCTCGGCCGCCATGAAGTGACAGAGACAGTCAGAAGAGACACAACAGCGTTAACATGTGCACAAAGGCAGACATGTAAGCTAATGCTGGATGGAAATGCAAAAACACAAGGGAAAGTTCGGGGTTCTAACAGGAAGAGAAAATGTAATAAGAAAAGTCAGTATGTTGCTGCAGTGGTCCTGGCATACTGTTCCAACCAACAGAAATAGTGTTGAAAATAAAAAACAAAGACGGCTTCTTACCACGTTCATTTAGATTTCAGTTTTGTGTCTCAAGTTCAGGAAACCTGCCTTTGTTTCACTGATCATTAATTCATTTCTTTTCAGTTCTGTAAAAGGAAAACAATCTCTTAGATGAAAAGAAATATGAATTATGGAATTTGGACGTACAAATCAAAAGCTGAAATTGGACTACTACTATACAAGGATTTCATCTGATTTGTTGCTGCACTGCTACTGTATCAGGTATGTTTTTCTTATCTCCTACCATTTATTTGTTTCTTCAATAGATTTGTAATAATTTCCATAAAATGCAATTTGCTGCAATTTTTACTTTAATCTAAAATTGTATTTATACATTTCACCTGACAATTTGGACACGTGCATTCCTCAAAAAACATTTTTTTCACAATTAATTCCCATTTAAAATGTTTCAACTGCCAGTTTGAAATGTTTCCCTTTTGTTTGCCGTAGCTGGTGGCTCTTAATACAACAGCTATCAGGAATATGCCAAAGAGCTCAGAAAAATTCAAAACACTTTTTCATTGCAATTGAGTGAGGGGTGCCATGGCTGTCCCTAGTTGCCCAATTTAGTACAAATATGGCACATAATCTGTGGCTTGATTTCAATGTGTTTTTCTGAATGTTTTATTGAGTTTTTGCAAAGCTTAATCTTTAGCTCATCCCCACTCTTTAGTGGTGGCAGAAAATTAAGGTTCTTAACATAAAAAGCCTTTGGAGTTGTAGTTCAGTTATCTGCCTACATAATTCTATAACACTCTTGTACCTGAGTGCGGCTTTGACTCAGGAGGTAGAATTGGTGCTCCTTTAATCAAAAGCTTTGGGATTCGATCTCCAGCTCCTCCTGTTGAACTGTCCTTAAGTGAGACACTGAACCATAAGGTGCTCCTTTTGGGCAGGACAGTGCGTGTGTGTGACTAAGATGCACATTTTGAGGCACTTTGTCCAGTAAGGTAGAACGCTGCTATATACATCAAGTCCATTTACCATTTTACTTTTTTTATAATAATACTAAAACATAATGAGTTAACATGTGATTCAACAAGCCAAACAGATGTGGCGTCCCTTCATATGTCATATGCAGGCTCATTAGAATATACTAGCCATGGCTTCAGAACTACCTTTGCAAAAGTGCACCATACCTTCAATCAGAGCGGACTGTACTTTTTAGGTAGGAGTGCTATAACAGACGGGCCATGAAATGGAGCGTTTCAGACAGAGAGTGAAAACATAGTTTTCCTGTCAAACCAGGCACTGGAAGACCCACTGGCAGTCACCTTACTTTGTCCATGCAGAAAATAAACAGTACATTGACTCCTGAAACCATAGATAAAATAACTAATCTCACTTCTTCTCAACTTGCAAAAAAAGACGACAAAAACATAAACATAAATACCAAACAAATCATTCCAACATTAAGTTAATTTGTGCTTCAAGCAAATTTTTCAGCTTGAATTCAATTTCCTAAATTTAATGGAACACTAATACACGCTAAGCATCTCTTTAGTTCCAGGTGTGACGCATTGAAACAGCAACATGACACCACACAATCCAATCTTTAATTTGAAAACTACATGTCATTTTCCCATTCCTATCTTTTAATCATATCACAGATATGTGCTTAAAGTATTTTTAATAGACTTTCATGAAGCTAGATATGTTCAAAAAGTAATGTTTACACTCCTAACACAAGTATCCAGCAGATTTAAAGCAGTAATTAAGCAGTACCATCTAAATAAATGACTAATTAGTTCACAATTACAGTTATTTGCCTTATCATGAGCTGAGTTTGTGTTTGTCACAAAACTCTCCTGGCTTTCTGAAGTTTCCTCGCAAACAAAATATTACAGAGATACATCGACAAGCCAAAAAGTCTTCAGAGAGCACATATCGGAGAAGGGCCCTGTTCGCTCAATTCAATTACCACAGCCCTATACACAATCCACAAGAGACAACGGTGCACCGGATGCTCATTTCAACTCCTCTTTCCCCAGATCCCCATAGAAATCTCCTTCGGTCGGACAATGCACTTTTTCCCATTTGAAAAAAAAGAAAGAAAATCAATATCTGGTTTCAATACATGTGGAAACCGATCAATACCAGCCCCGGCTCTCTTTTTTCTCTGCCACACTCTTTCTCCAGTTTTCCCTCCATCTCTGGCAAATGGTAAATAGAAACAATGGTGTATGGTTATTGGGAGGTCAGGGTGCAGCCGCAGGAGAGAATAAGGCTGCTGATGAGAGTGCTTGAGCTGGAATCGCACAGGCATCGATGCCGTTAACCTCTCTGTGGAGCAGCAAGGACAAAAGAGCTGGAAGGACTCACACAAACACACACACAGGAAAACACATGCACATTTAACCTGCACAGGGAGAAAATCACATGTTTAGGCTTCTGCATGATTTAGCTGTTTTTGTGGTTGGTAAACACTTCATTTAAATGTAGGACTAAAACCCCCGTCACAGATGTGAGACAGGAAATCAATCAGAAGGAAGAAACATGATGACGGAAAGTGTCCAAAATTGAAAAAAAGGGTTGAGAAGAGTTGGTCTTTTTACCACAAATTATGGGTAAAATGATGCAAAAAAAGATATTTCAACATTAAATAAATGACAGAGAGAAATACTATTTCATTATCAACATCCCGTCTGCATGCGGTTAAAGGTTTACAAATTAAACCCATCTAGCCTGGCGCATTAACTCCCTTTGTTGACGGTGACGTGACTTGAGAGACTTAAGGTCAATATTTGCTTTCCACACATAGTCTGTTAAGAGCTGAAATATGTTTCAGATTGTGCAGACTACCATATCACAGACTTTTTGCATATGTTCTTTTCTTGGTATATCATATTTCATTATTGACTCCCCTAAAAACATCTGCAGGTATCTGTTTACTCAGCATCACAGCAAGGGGTTGTCAAGGCTTTGAAATGACCCTGCTGACCTGCCAAATGTCCTTATTTGGCCCATCACCAGAAATACCTACAAATGTGTTTTCTTTTTCCATATATAATTTCGAATATCTGTCGCTCCAAGAAGGATGTAAAACCTGAGAGGCATGTAATGAACAGACAACAGTCTTTGTCAGGCTGTTCTAAGTAGTCTCTTGAGAGCAGTGGGATGGGTGCCAGCCAGCCTGGGCATCATGGGGTCCTCCTCTCAGCCCAACAAAGACCCCTCTTATCCTGCATGTTGCGGTTGCAAGAGGGCTGGCACAGTAGGGGCCCTAGGAAGATCTATTGGACCCTACGGTGCTGTTGTCTCACGAAAAACGAATTACAAACAAATTGCTGAGGGCCAGCACATAATTCCAAGACTCGTGGCAAGTTTATGACTTGCTAATGTTCCTAATTACATGGCCGTGAAAGACTTAATTAATTGAGAGGTGCATGGGAGAGGAGGTGGGGGTGGGGGGTCGTTAAAAAGAAGGGTGCAGAGGAGAGTAAGAAGGAAAAAAAAAAAACTATGCACAAAGTAAGAGAAAGAAAATAAGAGAGTGATGAGAAAGAAAAGTGGTTGCCTGTGTTTGTTTTCATGGTTCCAGTGCATTGGTTTTTACTGCCTGAGGAGAATTTAGTAGCTCTCACTATTGCGTGCAAAAGAAAATGTGAGTCTCCGGGAAACGCGTCCATTACGATCAACCCCTTGCTGATACCTAATATGCCCCGCGTTCCCCCCATGACTTTGCCAAAGTGTCTGTAATCATATTATTGTAAATGTTGGCGCAGTTAATTGCATGGAGACGAAAATGGGCTACGCTTGGCGGGTTATGGGGAATTTTTTGAAAGTTTGTTTGCCCTCTGGAGTATTGGAGGCACTAATAATGGTGGATTGGAGGCGAGAGTGCGAGAGAGAGGAAGATGGAGAGAAAGGAAGCAGGAGGAGGGCAACACTTAACCAGAGTGTTTCTTCTCTCACCGCTGAGTCTGATATGATCTTAACAAATAAAGTAAAAAGAATACAGCACTGTTGATGGGGATGACTACTCTTGAGTGTTGTGAATTCAGCAGCGACTCCCAAGCAATTGATGGATGGTGATATGGACAAGTTCTATGTCAACTGAAAGTATTAGAACATTTTTACAATGTTTAAGATGGAAAATTGAACTAATATAGAAATACAGTAATTATGTCCTTATTTGACAAAGCGATGCAAATAAAGCCTGACAGTGACATTTCCACACATTGCATTAAACATTAATATAATCCATTCAAATATGTTTTAACTGTATTTGTAAAGTACAATGATTTTCTAGGGTGAGTACAATTAACACAATTTTATTCCATTAGTTGAAATAAAGAAAAAGAAATGGGTTGCACACAATTCATAACAAAGGTGTTTGTGTACTACAATCATCAGAGTGTAACACAGTACTGCTTATGTAAAGGTGTTTGGAAGGAAGTTGCGACTGACTAAACCTCACAGGTAGAAGGAGAGATGTGGATTCCATTCCTTATTATCAAACAGTAAACCAAAGCTTTATTTTTGCATGGATTCATCTTTTTTGAAGTCACAAGCACAAATTAGACAGCCCTCATCTGTGCAGTTACAACGAACACATGTTCTGTCCTCTGAGGACCGTACAGAATCAGTTCAAAATGAACCATAGTATGTACTGCATTCAGATCTCGAAGGAGCTACTATAATAATGGATGATTCTGCACCTGAATATTTACATCCAATGCTGATGTTTAGTGCCAATGCAGGAGAGCAGAGCTCATGTCCCATCACAGTACTTCAGTTAATATTTTCCTTTTCTCAACCAATCTTACCCACTCAATAAAGTGTTTATTTTGCCAAACCCTAACCGTATCTTCACCATTGTTTATTTGCTTTGAACATGATCTTTGCCTAACCTTAACCGCAATCACTGAAAATAAGGCAGGAATCATCAAATATTGTAATTTGTGTGTGGTGAAAGGGTTGATGCACTGACAAACGTGTGAACACATCCTCCTTTGCAAATAACCAATGTACTAATAACTAGACTTTTTTTTGTTTCTTTCTGAACTTAATACACAAAATGAAAACTACCAATCAAAATATGCATTGGGTAGATTGTAAAATAAATAAATAAAATGGTATCCTATCAGGCTTGTGTACAAGTCTACAGACAATTTGAAATGCATCCAACCTTTTATGATGAATTTTGGAGTATAAAGTAGTCATCAGTGATGATTACACCTGATTAATTCTGCCTTTCATCTTTTCTTGTCATTTTTGGTAAGAATGTTAAGAAACCAATACATTGTTGAAACTATGTCCTTTCCCGGCTTTAAATAATTTGTTAGTTCAGGACAAATACTGACAAATACATTTACCCTGGTACAGTTTGTGTCAGCCCGTAGTAAATCAAAGCAGTGACATCTTTGATGTACATGAAAATATTGCACATGCACATGCACATGCACACACACTTACACATACACACTTTTCATGCTTTCTGTCTCTCTCAGCCATGAAAAAGCAAGCAGGGCCAGGCCCGACCACTCTGGGCTCACCCAGGGAACATTACTCATTTTCCAGCTCATTGGTGAGGCTCATTTAGCAAAGCCTCCTCCCGACCATCATCAATATCTCTCTTAAAGAGGCCTATGAGCTAGGAAGGACCAGGCTGCCCTAACCTACTGTGGGTCACGCTTAACTATGCCTGCGCTGGATAGTGCCAGAAACTCATGAGAAATGACAAGAGGCTATTCAGACTTCTTCTCTCTCTTTTTTGAAATGTGTTGCATCATTTTTCTTAACATGTAAGTAGTTGTTTTTCCTGGAAGATGGAGGCAGTGAAGTTTTTTTATGATGGATACTGAAAGCTTGTAGATTTAGTATGACTTCTTTTATGAACATAGACTATAACTACTGCGACAAGACAGTAGTTTCCTTGGCATCTTGTTTGGGCTTTAACTTGATTGCAATCTAACCCATTTTTATAAGCTTGGTGTCAAGGTCCCACTGTGGTTGCTTAATATGTGTCTCTAAAATATATTTTGTCTACCACTTCTCAACTATGCACTCTTTATACAAAGTTTAAAAGCTTGATAAAAGATCATCAGTTTAAAGTCAAGGTTTTTCTTGGAGGTTTCAACCAAATTACCTGGTCTTCATCAGCTGTTCACATGCAAACCAAAAACCTGAATGATTTTATTTATTTATAATATCCTTGAAATTATTAATTTAGTAAATCCAAAATAAAGGGTAATGGAACCCTTCAAATTTTTCATTTACATCAGTTAAGTCAATACAGCCTTGTTCAACAGTGGCACCATAATTTCTTGCGGTGCCCGAAGTAAGTAGAGTGAGACGCAGATACTAGGGTGTAATAACGAGTATAACAGGTGCGGAGGTCAATTTAATGTCGGGGGAAGGGCTTTTGGATTGGTCAAACAAACACAGGACTTTTACCCAAGTGATCGCAATATTCCTTCATATGTTAAATATGTTGTGGTCTGTTTGAAACCAAAACTAAATGTTGACTTTACGTCAGTTATGTTATGTTGTTACGCATGTTACAAAACGTTACGTAAGTAAGTCTACTAGGAGCCGTTATTTCTAAACGCTACCACGTTGATATGTTTGTTACATTACGTTGTTACATTATTATTTTAACATAAACCATCTTCTCAGTGCATCAGCATATCTACTATTTTCCTTTCAATCTTCTCCACTTTCCTTAATAAAAACAGTAGTCTAATCGGTCAATGCTGCAGGACGTCCTTCTTTAAATGTAAACCACAGTGAACATTACTCATTTTGGCTGCTTTTGGGACAGATGGGTGAAAAAATTGAGCATAGCGTTAGTTCAGGCAGGCCACTAAGTCAAGATCAGCTCCCAGCTACGTCAGCTGATGGCTCAGCTGATTCCCTCAGTTGCATCTATTGGCAAATCTCATACAGGGCGCCCTCCCTAAAGCTGCTTCAGCCTGCCTATCCTAGCTGCTTCCTCTGCAAGCCACTTTGCAAGCTTCCCCACATGACAACGACTAGGCTGTCAGTGTACCTGCTTCAGCTTACCCTGCTGCTATTCACGTCAATCCCCATCCATGATGATGATGGTAGATCGTGGTATATCGACTGCATCATGGATTCATCGCACCAGCATCCGAACCAGAGGAAGCTTTTCATGAAGAAAGTGCCGTTTCCACCCACCGGAGCTCTCGTCTAATCTTTCCAACTCCTCTGTCTTTAGAAAAGCCGCAGTCAAAAGGAAACACTGCTTCCGCAACTCCTCTGCAGTACCAGCTCCGGCCACCGCTCTGCTGTCCAAACAAGCAAGAGTCCCAGCCCCAGCAGCCGTCTATGAAGGTCCTTCACATGGAAGCAACAACATAACCACAAAGCGTACAACTCCACATCCAGTAGTTTCATTCATTACCCGTATTGTCAGCTCTGTCCAGCATCCAGTCATCGCTGGCCAAAATATACTGCAGAATCCAAGCCCTTAAGTCCAGCTCAGCACCCTCAGCATGTTTGTTTTTTCCGGGGACAGCTCGCCGTCGCATGAAATGCCAAATTATGACATCATTACAGCGAGCATCCACAGCATCACAGTCCCGCTGAGATCACTGGGAAATACAGTCCCAGTCTCCACAGGGGTTCCATTCTTCCCTCCTGCTGTCTCAATTTCTTCAAATCTGAGTGGCCAAATACTAGCAGGAAACACCATCAATCTTGTGAAAACCTTGCTGTCTTCAGAGCTAAGCGACAGGCGGATAGTGGATGGTGGAGATGTGTCAGTGATGCTGAAGGATAGCGACCCCCGGCTTTCTAAAATTCTTACTCTGGCTGAATTTAATGTGGCTTTTTGTGTATTCAGAGACGTATTATTTTAAGTTTATCCAACCCATAGAGCCTAACTGGACGCCTATCTAGCCGTCACTTCTGATCTGGCCTTAACCTACGGAGGAACACTATTCTACGAATACAATAAGTAATTTACTGCAAAAGCTGCCATGTTCATCCAGAGATTCAACCAGAGACTGGACTGGTCAGTAGTCCACTTGGCTCTCATAAGTAGGCATTTCACGGGGCATCAAGCTCTCTCTTGCTCAATCTGTGGCTCCTTCTCTCACTCCCCCAATCTGTGCCCAAAATCTATGGCTTTAGGCCAACCACCAAGGCCTTCCCCAAGCCTTTCCCCAAGCCCCCAACCTAAAGAGAGACGGGCATCCAAAATCTGTGTGCCTGAGACAAACCCGCCCAATGAGAAGGGAAAATTAAAAATATATCAATCAACCCCGGTCAACGCCCCCGAGCTGGGGATCATAGCTGATTCAAACCAGATCGATGAATCGCCGCTCTCAGACACACTTTTGCGGAATTGGGTATTCCTCTATCTGAAGAGAAAACGTCAGGCCAGCTTACGGCTATAGAATTTCTAGGCATCAATTTAGAGAGCAACCTGATGCAAGCCTCCCTGCCTCTTGAAAAATTAAATCGCATTAGAGAGGTGAGGAGAAAAGCGCAGGAGGCAGTAGCGATTTCAAAAAGAGAATTGCTTTCTTTGCTCTGGAATCTTAATTTCGCAATGCATATCATTCCCCAAGGATGTTCCTTCCTATCCAGGCTTCTTGATCTCTCCAAATCTGTGGAGAAACTCCATGACATGGTGAGCTTGGATGCAGGCTGCAGATCCGAGCTCCGGTTCTGATCTCTTCTGTGTGATAAATGGACTGGCATAGCATTCTTTTATACTGAGAAACTGGAATCTTCACTACCTATCAAGTCATATACAGACGTAGCCCCTTCTTTTTTATATAATCAATGGTTCGCCGATGTATGTTCAGAAGAACTGGCATCCTTGCCAGCTCACACATCTTCTACTGCTCTAATGTAAATGTACCCAATTGTTTTTTTTGCAACAATGAGGCAACATTCAATATCATTAACAAAGCTCCTCAGTTCCATTTATAAATAGATTTGTAAGGCGCTCACATGGTCTTCCGTCATGGGTAACCTCATGATCCAAGCAGCTAATATTCCAGGCTTGGATAACAAAATTGCTGATTCTTTACGATTCTGCATGGTATTATTTCATCTCCTTTGTGACACCTTCTCTGTAGCTATTTTGCCTGTCAATATTTCCAACATATGTGCCTTTGTAGTTCACTGTTTTGAATCCCCAAAATGCAGCCATCCTCCATTAAAGGACTTGTCACAGGTATACAATTCCATCTGCGCTGTTTGGATCAATGTACCAAGAGTTTGCTTGAAAACCCATCTTTTCATCTCCTGCTAAACGGCCTTAAGAGAGAGAAACCAGAACGCTACACTCCTCATTCTTTCTACCTCCGGCCCAACGCTCAAGCCATCCTCAACCCCCAGAAAAAACACGAGTTATTTGTGATTGCTGGCTCCTACAATA